>NC_072775.1:25225702-25310702 GCF_022539595.1 Amphiprion ocellaris
TGAGAAACTAAACACCCAGTGGAATACTTTTATTATTGATGCAATGTCACCCCTGAAATAGAAAAATGCTTAGTGTTGGCATTAGGTTTGATCATGTGCCTAACGTTCAGAGCTCTATCCAAACTGTAAAGCTGTGAGACATTCAAAATTTGAAGGGCAATTTGAAACAAATAAATAAGGACTGACTGGGTTAGTAGGTTTTCAGTGTTGACTTCTGTACTTCAAAAATCTAAACACAGCCATATCATCCCCTTATATCTGTTTACTTCTCTCCTGCTCTGTGTGCTCATATATATGGAACTTTAATGCATGTAAATTGCCATTAAAGCTGTTTACATATTATTCTGTTTCTGCTGTTAGACAATGGAAGCTGTATGACATCGTACTTGAGTCACTTCAGAGCCATTTCCAAGCTGTCACTCTGCACCGCTAAACTACTGATTTTTTATCTAGAACTGTGTCTCTTAAACTCATCGTGCAATGAAGTTAAAAACAACGACTGTGCTGTGATTTTAGCAGTATTTCCGGGCTGAATGATTGCTTGGAGAAAAAGTTTAAAACAAAAAAAAAAAAAAAAAAAAAGTCCTCACAAATTTCTCCCTGTTTGTGTCAGCTGCTGTACAAATAACTGTTTTGCTCCACACTGTCAATCACTGACACACAGAGTCTACATCCTGGAGACAGCAGCATCTCAGCTCCAATAAAAGCTTACAGACACTGAAACTAAAACCAGTGGTTTTACAGAGACGGTAAACTGAACCATCTTTGCAGTAGTTTGAGCTGAAAAATGAAAGACTGATGCTGAAGGCATGTGAGACTTTCATGAATTTGCTGAGAAGGGACTCAAAATTGGACATCTTTCTATTATCACTGTCTCATAAAGGCCAAAAGAGCACAACAAAATAATAATTAAAATCAAGGAATATAGGAATGAGCAAACTATTGGTTGTTTTTTCCTATGTTACATTCTAAAAGGTTACGCATAACACTGCTACTATACTTCATCATGCCAGTAAATCAAATTTGAATCATGTGAAAGGAGGAAATGCAGACAGCAACATGGGCAAAAATGGCCGACAGGAAATGGTCATGCTACCTCAAAGTCACTGCTTTGCATCACGCTGTGGCTGTGTGATGGTGAGGTGCAGGTATGCAAGTCAGATACTGAGAAGAGCAGTCATATTAACAGAAAGGCACGCATGTCTGAAAGTGTAGAGATTTATAGAGATCTGCGCTTTTTTGCAGTCACATTATTCTGCAGGTTTAAAAGTACACCATAAAGACTTACAGGTAATGCACTGATGTTCACTATTAGATGGAAACACTTAACAATTCTGATTAAAGCAAAACATCGTTATCTGACTGTTGAAAACTAACTGAATAATGACAATAAAGATTCTTGATTATGTTCTGTGTCTCATGTATTATTACTCCGCCAAGGAATGTGGCGGAGTTATATGGCGATCGCCATTGGTTTGTCTGTCTGTTTCTCTGTTAGCAACATTACTCAAAAACAGAGTAGCAGATTTGGATGAAATTTTGAAGGTAGATCAGAAATGACACAAGGATCAAGTGGTTGGATTTTGGCAATGATGCAGCTTATAGTCTGGATCCACAGATTTCTTAAGTGACCACTACGATCACATGATTGTGATCCTCCTACATATCGACCGCTGTAGACCACAAATTTTAAAGATTTCATCTGCTGGATATCATGCACTGACTAAGCAGCCTTGGCGGAGCACTGCACTCTCTGAGTGCTTTTCTTGTTACTCCGCCATGGCTCCATCTCCTTATGTGATGATCTGCGCTGGTTTGTCTGTTAGCAACATTACTCAAAAACAGATTAACGGCTTTGGATGAAATTCATAGGGAAGGTCAGAAATGACACAAGAACCGAGTGAATAGATTCTGGCAGTGATGCGGCTTATAGTCTGGATCCACAGATTTGTTAAATATTTCTGTATCATTGCAAGATAGCGACATGTCGTCACTGTAACTATGACAACAAGTGAACACTACATCAGCTGCCTGCTGTTGATCACATGACTGTGATCCTACTACAAATTGACCGCTGTGGATAACAAATTTTTAAAAGATTTCATCTGTCCAAAATCACACAACGACTGAGCAGCCTTGGAGGAGTATTGCGCTCTCTGAGTGCTTTTCTTGTTATCTATACATCTACTAACACAACTGAATGGCAAGCAGAAATTATGATTTCTGGAAAATTAAAACTGTGCTTTTATGGTTCATAGTGTTCCTTTATTGAGGCTCCTAAGTCCATTACCACTGAACACAAGGGCTGCCATGACTAGTGGACATCTGCGACATCAACATCACAACTGTCAACTGATGCATCTTTTACTAAAATGTAATTTCTGGCTCCAGTCATTGGTAAAGCCAACAATTCAGTGTGAGAAAATGACAGCTGGAATAGTGTCTGTCTTAGTTCACGGAAAGACCCAAGGCTTTGACAGTGTATGAGTAGTTAGAATTATCACAGAACAAACACATGGTCTGTACACAGTGCAGAATTTGGATGGCAGATCACTGCAGCACGGTACAATTTAAGAACACCTGAAGAGAAAACACACAGCTGTTGATCTGGAACGTGCACCTCCTCAAGAGGCAAGCCCACTGTAAGTGGTGTCTGTTCATTAGTAGGGTAAGCTTTTTAATATATTTTGAACTTGTAGCAGCAAAATAATACACTCATTCCACCCTAAAGTTGTCTGTCATTATTTATTATTTTAAGCACATTTCTTTGTGTAATCATTGTTTACCAAAAAAAGCTCTGAATGAAATATTCTATTTGATTTGAGTTTTTTTTTTTTTTTTGGAGAAGAAATAATCATTTGGATTAATTGACAAAATTGACAAAATAGTGGCTAGATTAGTTGACAAAAATATGTAATAATACTGAACATTCATTTTAGTCTCCCAGAAAAAAGATCATTACTGTCCTGCACTTGCTGTGGCCATTACTACGACATAGAGTCAATTCACACAGTGTAGTCAGTAAATACTGTAGGAGAAACAGTGACAGTAAATATTACAACATTCAGATTAGCAAAGGACAGCAGCATTTACTGTTGAACTTTTCACTGTAAAATGTGGTCTGGTTGGTATGAAGAAGTTTCTCATAGCAGCACTACAACGTGTGAAAGGATTTGGAATCGCAGGCAGTCTTAAAACAGACAGCTGATGGGGTTAGATATGAAAGCCTGTCTATCTGCAGTTTATCTCCTCTTCCTGTGTGAATGAGTGCTGTGGCTTTGGCTGAACCCAGGTGTGCTCGTGACTTGAAAGCCTCTTGTTTGTGAGCTCTAAATATGCAAAACGCCTCTGTATAATCACAACTTCTTTTTTCTGAAACAAAGCAAAAATATTTGCACTTGAACTGAAATGATTTAACTGTGCAAACAAGTTGTATGTAGCTGGGTGTCAGTTTTTCAGGAAATGTATGTTTATGTAGTTTTCACACTTATGTGAGTTACTAGAGCTGAGTAAAACCATGAACGTCTATTACTCAGTATTTTAGAGAGTCTTTTGCTATTGTTGAGTGTGTGACGGCACTAAGCGTACAGACAACAAATACTTCTGCACAGATTGTTATTATGCATAGACTTTTTAAAATTCTGTTCAACAAATAATGCAACATTTTGGGAAATACCTTCATTTGTTCTCTTGTCCAGAGATAGGTGAGAAGATTGATACCATGTTTTTATGCTAAAAAATAAAGTTAATCCCTAACCAGAAGAATCCATCTACCAGCTCCATCGTCAGTTTGATCAGTGGGCACAAACACTCCACTGTAAAACTGTACCTTATGGTTACACCACTTGTAATTTGCTGGACTATATGACTATATGCAGTATAAAGTAAAAGTTAGCCAACATCTTTTTTACACTGACACCAATTAATAGTATTTCATTCAACAGAAAAGCAATATTTGGAACCAATATATATCTATACATCAATCCATTATCTACACTGCATCGTGTGGCTGCTGGAGTCTATCCCAGTTGACTTACAGTGAAGGCAGTCTATCACAGGGCTACATATACAGACAACAAGTACGCTCACATTCACACCTACGGACAATTTAGAGTCAACAATTAACTTCACCATGTTTTTGGACTGTGGGAGGAAGCCGGAGTACCCAGAGAAAACCCACACATGTACAGGGAAAACATGCAAACTCCATGCAGAAAGATCTCAGGAAGGTGTTGACGCGAACCGGGGATCTTCTAGCTGCAAGGCAAAAGTGCTAACCACCAAGCCACTGTGCAGTCCACCAGTATTTATTTGAAGTAAAAATGAAAACTTAGCGTCAAAAAACTTTGTAGAAATGCCTCGGTATGTTTATGTTGTAAATATGTTTTACTAAAACCTTAACCCTCATTTCTTTTAACGTTTATTCTTCGGTGTTGAATGGTGTATAACCAGTCAGACGGTATGTGGTTATGACAGATAGAAAGAAGCAGCTGCATCAGAGTCAAAATAGAGCATTTTAAATTAATTTATATTACCTGGAATAGGTTAAAAAATAATGATACCAATAGTCAGAAAAACAGTGAATATCAGATTCCATATTCAACCAAGCAGATACCTAGTATGAATTAGGCAACTGGTGGAGACACCAGGAAAACAATGTGTTGATTAGCTCCACTAAGGACTTTCTGTTTTCAGTACCTTTGTGTAACGTTTGAATGGAACCAGATCAGTTATTTCCTTTACCTACATGTTAAGCTGAACAGACAGCTGACAGTAGTTTCATATTTACTGTGCAGACATGTGTTAGAGACTTTGTCAGGAAGCCAGAATCTTATTTCCTGAAATATCAAACTAAAGATAAAAAAGATACCCTTTAACATAAAACACTACTCCCTGTTCACCTGACTTCAGTAAGCAAGCATTTTGTTTTTCAAAACGCAATCAGAAGGTTGATTTTTTATTTTTATTTTGGAGGAATAAATAAACACCCTTCTTGTCTCTTCCCTTCGTCTCTCTGGCCTGCAGCCTGACCGTGGTGAGGCCTTCAGTAACTCAGCAGAGGAATGTAGGTTAGAGAACTCTCATTAGATATTCAGTGGACTAATGCTCAATCTATGGGCAGAGCTGGCACAACTCTACCTCAAGTGGATTAGATGGGTGGAGATTTAAGATGTTCCCTTGGAAAATAAGGAAGAGATTTGGGCATTTCTTGTTCAGCTGTACAGCACTGCTTGGAGCTAATCCAGCCCAGTTGCTGAACCTGCAGACACTAGTATTTCGAACTAATTGTGAAAAAAAAAAAAAACATATTGATGCAGTTCAATCTTTCCCCTCCGGAAGCTTGTTTGTTTGATGGACAACCCTTGAACATGGCTGAGATTATGCAGCCTGGCTTGGATGTCCTGTACATATTTGCAGGCAGCGCATCCCCTGTGGGATTATCAACAGCCAGATTAACTGGAAGCTTCTTTACAACACAACACACTGAGCTGAAAGAAAGGAGTCTGCGTGGAAAACTGCACACAAAGTTCAATATACACTTACTCATAGTCCCACCCCTCTCAATTCGCTGCAGGGGGATGAATTCAACTATGCAATTATGTATAATCTGTGTAATTACGTAATATATGGCTGAATGAAATACACTTGTCTCTGCAGAGTCTAACTGTGCCTTTTGCTGACATGCGGTACCAAACTATACTTAACATTTCCTGAACTCAAAGTACATAATGAACGATTTATATTACACAAAATACATGTTCTGACAAAAACCTTTACAAATACTTTCAGTACAGACTAATACATAGTCTCCAATAGCTAAATGCTTACATATTAAATACTAATGTACTTGACTGTGAACAGCCTCTAAATGTTCAGACAACTCATTATGCTTCAAGGCAAGCTTATGCACCAAATGCACTAAACTAAGGAAATGTGGAAAGAGGGCTGCTCAGAGTGAGCGGGCTGTCTTCAGCACAGTTAAATAAGGCTCCAGTGCTGCGAGCAACCATCCACAGAGTAGCTATGCAGAGCGCACTACAGACCCACTGACCTGGTAACACTGTGAACACACACTGAAGCCAGCTGCCACAATAACACAGCAGTAAAAAGAAGTCAAGCAACCCCTTCAGGAGTGCACCGTAAAAACGCAATGGATGGACAAATACTGGATGCTTTTAAACTGTCTCACACACACGCACACGCACACGCACACGCGCACGCGCACGCGCACACACACACACACACACACACACACACACACTGTGATACACTGTAAAAAAAAAAAGCTCATATATTTTACTATGAAAAACTGTCAAACTATGACAGTAAAAGTCTATAAACTCTAAAACTGTTTGATACAGTTTATATAACACTGAATCACCGTAAATAAGTAAATCAGGAAAAAGAATAACTTTTTATAATTTTTCTCTTGAACAGTTCTCAATTCTTCTCATGCACAGAGGAGATGGTTTTTGCCTAAATCATCTCCTCATGATGCTGGCCACCTCTGGTAAAATTGCCTAAATCCTCAGTTGAACAGATCATGCGATTCTATCCCTGTAGTATGACGGTAGGTCAAAATTCAGTGTAGTGTGGTTCAGTTTTTTGTGTTTCCTGAATAACCTGAAAAAATGACTTAGGCCATTATTTTAAGAGGGTGTCGGTGTTTATAATAGGTCACTCAAACTTTATTTTATAGGTATTTTCATGCACATTTTCAAGTAAAACTATTTTTTTAAGGTTAAAATTTTTATTTTCTAATAAAATTTGGAAGGAAGCACATTTTTTAGCCGTAAAATCAACAGTATCAATACGTATATTTACCGCAAATGAAGAAAATGTTTTACTAATTTAATAGCAGCGTTCTGGTGAACACAGCTGCTAGAATTTTACCATAAAAACAATAGTTTTTAGAATAGAATAGAACAGCTTTATTGTCATCATACATGGGGGTGTGACGGAAATATAAATAGCTGCCACTGGGCGATGCATTGATAATTAATAATTGATTTTTTACAGTGTAAATTTATAGGCACTTTGTGAATTAAGAATAGATCACTGGAGTTCTGTTTTTTTGTGTGTTTGATTGCAAGAGCAGTGACACAATATCTACAGCTCACTTAACTTTTGGTGATGTCTGGATGTCTTTACAATATTGTCTCTATTTTTCACACAACCGTTCAAAAGTTTTGGGTCACTTACAAATGTCCTTATTTTTGAAAGAAAAGCAGCTTTTTCAATGAAGATAACATTGAATCAATCAGAAATACAGTCTAGACTATAGACATTGCTAATGTGGTAAATGACTATTCTAGCTGGAAACAACTGATTTTTAATGGAATATCTACATAGGAGTACAGAGGACAATTTCCAGCAACCATCACTCCTGTGTTCTAATGCTACATTGTGCTAGCTAATAGCATTGAAAGGCTAATTGATGATTAGAAAACCTTTGTGCAATTATGTTAGCACATGAATAAAAGTGTGAGTTTTCATGGAAAACATGAAATTGTCTGGGTGACCCCAAACTTTTGAACAGTAGTATAGCATTGCCTGCAAAAAAAAAAACCTCACTTGTGTAGGTACTTTAGATTCTGCTTGAAAGACTGTGGCTCAGAATATCATGCTTTGTCCCAAAACGCATTTTTTTTGTTGTGTTTGTTTTTGTTTTTTAAATATCATTTATTTATTTATGATCAAAATGGGTTATTTTTCCTTGTGTTTTCAGCAACAGTTTTGTGATTTTTTTTCATATTGTATGAGACGTTTGGAGAACACAAACTGAACATTTTGATATTTTTGTCACTAACTTCATTATTAGAAATTATAAAATGCACTATTGGTGAAATAGACAATCTCCACAATCGTCATCACTCAGCTGTAATAGTGTGTAACGTATAATGTCATCTTAAACTGACTTCCTTGTAAAACAACTTGTAAAAGTGCAAGATCTCTAAAAGGCAATAGACTTTCAATAATCACTGCAGATAAAGTAGTCAGCTAAAAGAGAAAAGTAGAAGACCAGAAATGCAGAGAAGAGATTTGACAATTGTTGGAAAATATTATACATCAAATCAGATGACTGCTTCATTGTGCAGTGGCAGAAAATCCTCAGAATGAATGGGGGTTTACCTTTACAAAGTCTCGAACATCAAAGAGATCGAAGGCTTCAAATAGATCACTTTTCTTCATCCCAAACACATTGCAGCAAGAAGTCAGGAAAGTCCGAATGTTCTTCAAGCACAGGAACTAAAAAGACAAAAATGAATATAGCATTTAGAGTAACTTGCGCATTTTCTTTAAAAACTTTGATTGCCATGTTAAGGCCAAAATGTTAATTAAATCATCAACTTCTTGGTTTAACATTAATGGACGTGATTACCCAAATACAATAATAATAATAATAATAATAATAACAAGAAATTTATTAAAATTCAGATTTTTTTATATTGAACTACTCCCACCTGATTGTGAAGCAAAATTAAAGGGAATGTACTCAAACTGAAAATGTCCAGGCTAACTTTGTGAAGTCTGTGTGAAAATCAGTGAAATAGTGGTGAAATTAGTAGTGAAAAACTACAAATAACTGGCCTTTCATTTACAGAAACAGTGTCACAGAACAAACCGCCAGCAGTGCTGACTGGAAGGTTTTTACCAAAGAAACAGTTCCTATGTTCTGCTGAACTGTTGACAGCGTGGTCTGTGGTTATTCAGATTAACAACGACATTGTTTCTGGAGAGAGGTACTGTATGCTTTCAATATAATTTGTATGCTTTGAGCAGCAAAAATAAGCACTGACTTATGAAACTCTATTGCAGCAGCACACAGATTATCTAAAAAAAAAAAACAGACTAAAAGAAACAATGTGATGATTTTCCTAGACAGACACTAATAAAGAAGCTTGAAAAGTGTTAGTGTGAGCCTAGCCAATTAATCCTATTTTAGCTCGCATAAACTTGTACCGACAGAATCAGAAAAGCACAGAGGATTTGAATTTCCTTTTGAAAAAGTGAAGGTGAACCACAAACTCTGCAAACTGAAAGTGAAAACTATGAGTTTGACAGTGTGAAATGAAGTCGCTAGTTATGTCCCCAGTCACTTCCTCTGAGGATCTACATCTCAGTGTGTCTCAGTGGGAAGACTACAGTCAAACAGCTATCATAAAGACAACAGACGTCTGGTTATGGAGCAGGCTCTGAGCAGAGCTTGGACAACTTCTACTAAGAAGCTTACTCACAGTGCTCCAAACATCCAGGCAAGTATTCAAATAGTAAAGAGGCTGTAAACAATTGTAATCGGCCTTTTCAAGCAGATTATTTAGTGATGACTAAAGTAGAAACTGTATGTGACAACTTTTTTTTTGGAAACACAAAATTCTTGAGAACAGATAGGTTTGTTTTTATCACATCATCTCATGGTGGAGACGCCTGTAATCACCCCACTGCCCCCTGGGGCCCCGTTAGTCTGCGGAGGAAGTGCATGAGCATGAAGGCTTTGCACCACCAGAAGCCTCACTCATAGCTCTGCTGCACATTCACTTGTTCATTTATAGATGAGAATTATAAAAAACGCAAGTAATCAGTGGTCAACTATACTGTTATAGTGCTGGTGTTTCTTCATGTTTCTATTTTTTGGATTTAGGGGTTAGGATGATTTGAACGAAGCCTGTGATTTGCCTATCCAGGGTCCTTTTCTAGTTATTTCAATGTTGGATCACTTTTAGAAGCTCTTAGTTTTTGTAGTTTTTGACATTATCTTATTTGTACTGTTTATCTGTTTTTGAATAGCAATCAGTGTCTCATTAATCTGAAAAAATAACTAATGTATGAACAGCAGAGAAGACATTTAGTGCATATCTGATCCATACGTTTTATTATCAGCACCACTGATTTGCATGTGCACCAAGGCCGAACATATAGTACGATAAAAGTAGCACTTACGGGCACATTTTCATCACAGTACACTGCACTCTTGTCCTCCAGTCTATTACCTTCATGGCCTTGCCTCCATTTCTAAGATCATCGGTCAGCAGGACACAATGAAAGCATCATATAAAATCTGGAGCCCACTGTCACGTCTTTCTCAACTGTACTCTGACGGCCTATAGCTGCAGGCTATGTCTATCCATTGTTCAGCTCAGCATGCCCTGGGTTTGCTTTGTGTCTATTGAGATAAACGGAGTGGATGTACACTGACAGAGCACATACAGAACACAATTTTAAGCTTATAAAACCGGCTGCTATTTATTTATTACTTAACCAACAATTAGAATTTTGAAAGTGTGGCACAAAAGAAGTTCTACATTAATTTTTTTTAAGGAATCTGTGTTGATGCATCATTTCAATCTAAAAAATATTCAATCTCATATTCCAAAAACTATTTCGTATGTGCTTCACATCATCGTTTCACTAATGGGTGCTTTGACCTTAATAAGTTATTAGACTTTCAAGAAAGCACAAAGATCTAATCACTTCCAATGCTGCCTCAGTACGCTGGTGCACAGGAAGTCATACACATAAACTGACATACAGTATTACAAAAAGGCATAATTATCAGTTAGTATTTAGCTTTTAATAGAGGCACTTGAGCAGACATCCTATTATAAACAAGTGCCTTGGTTAAATCAAGAAATATGCTTTTCATAACATTAGGTTTTAATAATTTGTTTACTTTATTTAATTTTACAATACCTGCTATGAAATTGTAAAAATCTTATCAATCTCTTTTGCGAGAACATTCTGCACAAAATCATGATTTGTAGTAGAAAATAATTTTGCAAAGTAAAAACAGAGTTTGTATAAACCCCAAAGTCTGGCTATACTACATGTGTTATATGGCTTCGTACTCAGTCACAAGAAAACTATAAGCTGCTGCTAAATTGTACGAGTTTAACCAATGGGTGGATCAAAGAGAGGATTTTATCAGGCCTCTCCAGTGGCAGCGGGAGGAATGACTACATGTGGAAGGAGAGGTCAAATCTTGGACCATTTCTTTAGGTTTCATAGGCAAGGGGCATTCAACACGTCTTCAAGACTTCCAGCTGCTGATACGGAGGCACAAAAACAGGACACAGCAAGCCAGTTGTGACTATTCAGAAGGAATAGATCAGTGAAGACATCTGTCAGAGGTATGGCCTTAAAATGTATCATTCAGTTTGATGAGAGAACATGTGTTCAGTTATGGATTCAGGTAAAACAATGTGTGGGACAGACGGAAAATGATCCCAAGCCTACTTTACGCTGCAAATCCTTGCGAGTTATTTTGACATCATCGAAAAATTATATTAAACTATTTCACTGTTTTAGTTTTTGAGAGAAACAAACTGTTGCATTGAAAACAGAAAATTTTACCATGTTCTAATATGCTTTCTACTCTACTCTGTGGTGGGCTATTTAGAGACTTTATGTGGATCTGGGCTTTCTTTATTTCCTTAAAAGCAGCTGTCAACCTGTGGCTGTATTTCTGACTGTCCCCCTCCACTGACACTGTTCTTACCTTGGAGGACTGTCCTGGACCATCCCTTCCATCTGACTCTACAGGTCAGCATTAGCCGCCTGCAGCTTTTAGCACGTCAGTCTCAGATTTTTGGAATTCAACTCCAACTTGCTTTCCCAGAAGAAATGAGCTGCCTACCTGCGACATCTGCGGCCTCAGGTTGATCTCCTTCAGGTTGATGGTGTGGGGTCTCAGGTTGTTGAGCAGCTGGCACAGCAGCACCCCGTCCCGCAGGGTTTGCGCCAGGTCGAACACCTGCGCAGTGTCCGCGGTGACCCGGTGGTTCGCCGGCAGCACGTTGCATCCGATCAGCCACGTCGCACACTGCCTCCAGTACTCCATGGTGGCGGTGCGAACGGAGGGTCAGTGATGAACTAGAAAAGTTTGTCCCTACTGTGAGAGTGTGCACGGCATGACAGGAGCAGCTGTGCGCCGTCAGCTCGTCTCTCCGGACTCCTGCATCGCCTCTGGAGCGCCTCGTCGCTGCAGCAGATTAAGAGCTGCTCTGCTGGGGGCGGCTGCTTTCAAACCACCTCCGTCTGTGGCAACTTCCCCTTCCTTCTTCTCACAGATTTCCACCGAGGTCCTCCTAACGCCCAAAAAAAATCTGTTGAAAAATCTTTCCCTTAACTTTAGAAAAGCTTCGCCAGGGTGTACACCTGCAGAATCTTTTTATTTATTTCTGGCCTTTATTTTATCAGATAAACACGTGTGAGAACCACTTCTCATTTTCAAACATGACCTGGCCAAGAGACGCCAGCAGGAGCAAATACACATGTAAATCACACAAATAGACATAAACATAACATAGAACAAAAGTAAACGGGTAAGAAGCATGGAAGCATTTTGCATGTGAGTGAAAAAACGTGTGCATGAAGTGTATGTGTGTATGGGTCATTCCAGAATTGGAGGACATTTGGGCTTCAAATTTAAAAAAAAAAAAAAAAAAATCTTTTACAATTTTCTGCTACATATTCACCAATAATAGATAATGAACTCTCAAAGTCTTAATTGGCTCAGCTTACACATTAATGGTACTATTTTTATTTGATGATTTATTTATTGTTTGCTAACCCTACTCTAATCACAGTAACAGGGTTGCTAATCCATGCTAATGTTAGCTTTTTCTCAGGAGTAGAAGCTAGATATTTAGCTAGCTGTTACTGCTGAACAAGAGGACAAACTTACTGATGGAAAAAAGAAAAGAAAAAAGTAAGAAGAATTAGTCTCATCCTGATAATATGCATAACAGGGTTGCATGAGGTAGAATGAGACATTCAATCAAAGCTGACAATGTTATGAAAATATGAAAAATAGAGCACAAATCTTTGCTCTTCCCATTCTTTTGGAAAACTGCTTGATATTAATTTCAGCGTATCATGTGATTTACTGTTTTCTTCTACTTCTACCAGCTAAAATGTTATGCTAACATGTGGGCCACATGTTCCATGCATAATAGTTATTTAAAATATTATGTTGATTAAACATTTTTTCCCACAATTACATAAGACATGAAAGGAAAAAATAACACAAAAAAGTGAGATTTAAACTTCATTTTAACAGTTTTTTTTGAGATTCAATTTGGTCATCATTGTTGTGGGACAAGAGATAAATGGCATTTTAGGGAGAACTGCAGACTTACTTGGTATTTTTAAAAATATTGTCAAACATTTTTTTCTCTTAGTGTGTTTATATTTGGTCTCAGGACAAGTAAATTTACTCAACAACTGCATGTTTTAGTATTTTGTATATGCATTATTTGAAATTTGATGGGTGGGACTTAGGAGTGTGGGAGATTTCACTACTAAATATGAGCTATGTGCAGTCGTACAACAAATTCCATCAACTGTATTAGCAAGTGTAGCCTAAACTCTGAACATTAGTCCACTATTGGTCATATCACAATTGAAAATATTCCCAAATTTATTGCTTTAGTGGAATTTATTTGTAAAAGACTTGATGCTCACCTTGAAATGTCCTTTGTAGATACATTTGTTCAGCCTACAGACCCTTTAACTCGTTACCTTAACTGTAGTTGTCCAGGCATGTTTAATGAGAAGACAGATGACATGAAATCTAAACTCAAGGTGAGGAAAAATAAAGTAACAAGCCATTTTCATAAAATTACTACATCTTAAATTTAAATCCATGAATTGAATGCAGGAATTTGTTGATGTAATTACTGACCTCTTTGTGTCAACCCATCCATCAGAATAATGTTTTCAACTAAAAAGTTTTATCTAAATCATCCATCCATCCATCCATTATCTACACACCACTTAATCCTCATTAGGGTCATAGGGGGGGGCTGGAGTCTATTCCAGCTGGCTTAGGGTGAATTAGGCAGGGGACACCCTGGACAGGTCACCAGTCCATCACAGGACTACATATACAGACAAACAATCTCGCTGACATTCACACCTACAGACAATTTAGAATCAGCAATTAATCTGAGCATGTTTTTGGACTGTATGAGGAAGCCAGTCACCCACGTATGCACAGAGAGAACACGCAAGCTCCATGCAGAAAGACCACGGGAAGGCCGGGACACGAACGGGGATCTTCTAGCTGCAAGGTGAAAGTGCTAACTACCAAGCCACTGTGCAGCTTTATCTAAATCAGTAAATCCACATTTTCATTTTGCAAATATGCATTTAATTAAGTGGTAGGTATAGGTTCCCTGAATTACTTTTTAGAATGTGTTTCTCCATCACATACAATTTTACATAGGTTTTTCCCTATTTTTAAGCTGGTGGCAGCAGGTGAAATTATCCTTTCATATTCATTTATATGGATGTAGGTATCTGTGGGGCTGCAACTAATTAACTAATTCTGATTCATTATTTAGTCTCTAAACTAATTAGTTAAAAAAATATGCCCATCACTGGTTTGCAGAACCTATGGAGGCCTATTCATATATTATGACCATCAGTCCAAAACTCAAAGATATTTGAAGATATTTTTATAAAAACATCAATTCCCCAAATATTCACACTTGGGAAGGTGCAACCAACAAATATTTGATGATTTTATTTGATAAATGATGCATGTCTTGACTGATCAATCAACTAAATATTTCAGTACTTCTTTTATCATTTGCATACCCGGCGTAACAAAGAAGAAATGGGACATTGGTTGTTGATCACACAATTCAGCAGCCACATAGTTATAAAATATGTGACAGTGTTACCTAGCATGTCAACACTGTATGAGAAAAACAACATGACCTATTATCTTTCTTTTCACAGGTGGGTTTCTTACCCCAGTCAAATGCCTTCTGTCACAGAATGAACCTTGAGCAAAGGAATAACATCAGGTTCTTGGCTAAAATGGTAAAAAAAAAAAAATTAAAATAAAAATTACAGCAGAAACCCTCGCCATGCTGAAGGATGTGTATGGGGAGCAAACACTGTCCTGTGTACATGTCTATGAGTAGTACGAAAGGTTCAGAATGGGGTAGTATAATATGGAGGATGTCCAAAAACCAGGAAGTCCCTCAACAAGAAGAACTGGTGCCCACATCCAGACTGATGATCAGAATAATGGCTGTGCAACTGTGATTGAATATGGACTCGGTCAGGACCATCTTCTTGGACATAGTTTATTGCTATTTAATCTATGAAAAAATGTATGTACCACAGAGTAACCTTTTCCTTACAGTCATTCACTCAGCTGATATTCCATGTGCATGATAAGCAGGTGACTGCAATGATGGGTCTTAGTGGTGTATATGTTGGGAGGTCACTGGATCTAACAGAGGCAGAGAGAAGACATGCCACTGCCATGGGAATTACTGCAGATCACTGCCATTAAGTCTGTGATATAAACAGAGGAAGGAAGCTAAGGGGTCCCACAGTGTTTCAACATAAATGAGGGAGCCAGATGTTTCCTTTGACACTGATCAGGCTCATCTTGGAGTAAGCAGGTCAAACACTTGCTGTCCTGCATTCTGGTGTGTCAATTTTGGCCTTTATGCAACAGTTTATGGTGGAAATTCGTATATGTATGTGAAGGAAATCAAAAACTTCTGGAATGATAGTGACAAATTAAAATAAAATTTAGGTTAATGCAGTGAGACTTTCAGGTATTCAGTGCTGCTTTCACTATTTATTCTCCTGTGCATGAATCTTTCTCTTTTGACGTTACCCCCGCTGAGTCAACAAGTCAACACACGTTACTGTTTTTTCAAAATAAAAGAATTCTCTTTCGTTTCGGTTCTTTCTTCTTAAATTTTTTTTATTTTTTTGTCAGAGGAATACACAACCTTAAACATTAATATCACAACGGTGGTTATCAACGTTCTTCATTAAACATGTTTTCTTTTACAGACTCTGCGTATTTACTGTTCAGCGAATATTGTTATTGCTATTACCATACCGAAAGTCCCATTATTATTATTATTATTATTAGTAGTAGTAGTAGTAGTTATTATTATTATTAGTAGTAGTAGTAGTAGTATAAGACCCGCGGTTCTTCACAAACCTCCAGTAAGAAAATAAAAAAAGACAGACGAACACGTCACCGGAAAAGGAACCACGAAAAAAAAAGAAAGACGCTGAACCGTCAAAACATAAACAGTCAACCTTGTGTGAACGCAGCCAGCTCGCTTTATAGTCAGCCTTTTAAAAGCTTTATGCACCCCTTCCAAATGTTGTGTCTTCTCCGTCAGAGAGTTCCTTGTCGAGGCACTTAGCTCATTTGCTAAGCAGCGACGTGGAGAAAAAATATCTGCAGTAAAGATTAGGACTAAACTAAGAAGTACGCCTCGTCGGGCCTTCTTGTAGAGGTAACGCTTGCTATGCTAGTTAGCGACTAGAGTAATGCTGGCCGCTTGCTCGTATCTTGACAACCAGCTGGCTGGTCGTTCAACACAACTGACAGCAGGATACTAGCTTCGGTGTTTTTTAGCCTCACACATGCTAGCATTAGCTGACGCTAACAGTAGTGTCACGTAGTCGACAATGTACCAATCGCAGTGATACAAAGGACAATGCACTATTAAATACCTCAAAGCATATCAGGGCATTATTCGGGCCTGTGAGACAGCTAGCGAGCGAGTTACTTTGTTTAGGTTGGTAAATGCAGCCATGTACAGCTAGTAACATTAGCCTGGGCTTTAATTTGGAAGCTACGAAGCAGTAACTGACAATAGTTCACTGAGTGCAACCTGTGATCTTATATATGCATACTAGCTGTCTATTCGTATTTTGATCGCTTCACAGTTCGGCGAATAAGTAACTTAAGTATTGCTTTTGTGTGCGCCATTCAAAGGTTCTACTTCGGGTCGACGCAGGACAAAGGAGACGGAATGGCTGAGGCTGACGGCAAATCCACTGTGCTTAACGGTGAAGGATCCGAGCTAGAAAATACAGACCATAACAGTGCAAGCTGTCATGCCCCTTAACGCAGAGAGTTAATCAGAGGAAATGTTTGGTTTTACTAGGTGGCTCTGAGGAAAACAAGCCTGGAGAAGATCAACACAAGGAGCGGGATGCCTCTGGAAGCAAAGAGGGCCAAACACAGTCTTCCTCTCAAGATGGTAAACCTACTTTTGTGGTTGTAACAGGTGTAAAGTGTATGTTGCTAACATTTTTGATAGGGTACAAGCTTTGCTGAACTATATTTTAAATCACAGTTGTTTGCAGCCTACTATAATTTAACAGTGATGTCTTTATATATTCAATTAATTTAATTGTGATGGTGACTTTCCCCCCCAATTTGCTTATACAGCATAAGTTTGCCTTTTGTTGAATCTCCCATTGAGAGTGTGTTGTCTTAACCTTATCCTGGCCTTCTCTATTTCTGTAGCTCCCAAAGAAACAGCAGAGGCATCTGGAGACAAACCTATGCCAGATGTGGAAGGAGAGACGGGGACAAACAGAGAGGTAGAGGAGGATGAAGACACAGACAGCATGGACGGCAGTGGCCTCTACTCCTTGACTGAGGATGGTGAAAGGGAGAGCGGGGGAGGGAGACGAGAGAAGGCCAAGGAAAAAGATGGTGGACAAAGGGCAGCCAGGAAGAGGAACAGGCCTGGTGGCGGCAACAGCCACTCCTCCAGCTCAGATGAAGATGACGATGAGGACGAAGAAGAAGAACAGAAAGACGATGAAGACGATGATGAGGCTATGGAGGCATGGTTGGGAGCAGAGCTTCGTGACCTGCGAGGCCCTGTGTGGCGGGCAGTACCCTCGCTGCGCTCCAGGGAGATCGGAAGGGACTCGCACCAGTTCGTAAGGCGTGTGTGTGGGGCCCGTGGCCTAGTGCAGAGGTTGGAGCTCCAGGGCCGCTTAGAGAGGCACACAGGCTGCGTCAACACTTTGCATTTCAACCCCTCTGGCACACGCTTGGCATCAGGCAGCGATGACCTGCGAGTGGTGATCTGGGACTGGGCCATCCGCCGTGCTGAGCTGGAGTTTGACAGTGGACATAAGAGCAATGTCTTTCAGGTGAGGGAAAGCGATAGGGCTACAACTCATAATTATTTTCACAATCAGTTACTGTTATTTTTGCAATTAAATATTAGCAACCAAAATGTCATCCAAAAGGGATAATGTGCCAATAATTTGCTTTTTTATGTAATCTAGGGTCACTTGATATTTGGTATTTTTGTTCGATTAAGTGATTAAATGATTTATTGTTCAAAATTTCTGAACAGTTTTTCTGTCATTTAATTATCGTAATAATTAAAGTGTTTCAGCTTTGGAGAGCAAATGAGCAGATTACATTTCAGGGATTTGAATCATATCAACAGGAAAGCATTTTCCTACTTGTGTTTTATGAAATACTTACCAAAGAAATGAATGAATAAAGGTTATTTAGGAGGAAGTAAACTGGAGGCAAAGTAAACTCTAAATTGTGGTCTAATGATGAGAGCTGGTGATTATTTCACATAAATCAATGCTAAATGGAAACTCTTGCAAGACAATGTGTCTAAAATAGTGGTTTATCAAAGTAAACTGGTAATAAATTTAAAATGAGTCTTTCCTGCCCTTAATTTACGTAGGCAAAGTTCCTGCCTCACAGTGGAGACTCCACTTTGGCCATGTGTGCCCGTGATGGTCAGATCAGAGTGGCTGAGCTATCTGCCACACAGCGCTGCAAGAACACAAAGCGGGTAGCACAACATAAAGGGGCAGCACACAAGGTGAGCTTTGGGTGGGTGTAAGGAGAAGGTGTCTGTGCCGCAGATTGCAGGAGTATCTAAGACTCCCATAGCCTGATATTGACCTAATTAAATCTCAGTATTTATTTCATATTTGTTTCAGCTGGCCCTTGAGCCAGATTCCCCCTGCTCCTTTCTGTCTGCTGGAGAGGATGCTGTGGTGTTTGGCATTGACCTGCGTTTAGACCGCCCCGCCAAGTAAGTAATACCATGTTTGCTGTTTAGCAAGTTTAAATGTATTGAGTAAAGACTTGCTTCAGATTCTAAAATCGATTGCGCAACACATGGGTGAGAAACATGAATAAACTGCATCAAAATATGTTTGAAGCTTGACTCCATGGCAGGTTTTAGGGTGTAATGTTGCACAAATATCCTGCTAGAGTCAGAAATCATCCACTCGTAAACAAAGTTCTTTTTTGCCAAATGCAGTTTCGTTGTGTTTGATGAATGTTATAATTTTTTACAGGGTTTGCTGTTGCTAATACTTGTTTTTTTCTTTGTGTCTGCTTGCATCTGTGTGGCAGTAAACTGGTGGTTGTGAAGGAGGGTGATAAAAAAGTGGGACTGTACACCATTTTTGTGAACCCAGCAAAGACACACCATTTTGCAGTTGGAGGGAGAGATCAGTATGTAAGGTAAGAACCAATTTGTAGCTTCAGGGTTTATTTTTTCTAATAATGCATCAGGATAACATTTCCACAGGATGCAAATGGCATCCTGTGGAAATGTTACGATTGTCTTTGACCATTTAGCAGTTGCTCTTTATTCTTTTATCTCTTCTCTCATTTTCTCTTTTCCCTTTTGGTAGGATCTATGACCAGAGGAAGATTAATGAAAATGATAACAACGGTGTACTGAAAAAGTTTTGTCCCTCACATCTTGTATCCAGCGAGTCCAAAACCAACATAACCTGCCTTGTGTACAGTCACGACGGCGCAGGTAAAAGAACTCACATAATGAAAACAATGTATGAAATATGACGTGTTTGAAGTACTATAAGAACACTTGTGTTTATATTTCATAAGCACAACAAAATGAAATGCGTGGAATGGCATGCTATCACCATGATGTAGTTTCAAATTTACACTACCGTTCAAAAGTTTGGCTCGCTTAGAAATGTCCTTGTTTTTGAAAGAAAAGCATTTTTTTTTCAATGAAGATAACATTAAATGAATCATAAATTCAGTCTAGACATTGTTTATGTGGTAAATGACTATTCTAGCTTGAAACGGCTAATTTTTGATGGAATTTCCACATAGGGGCACAAAGGCTCATTTCCAGGAACCATCATTCCTGTGTTCTAATGCTACATTGTGTTAGCTAATCGTGTTGAAAGGCTCATTGATGATTAGAAAACCCTCATGCAGTTATGTTAGTGCATGAATAAAAGTGCAGTGCCTGGCTGACCCCAGACTTTTGAACAGTAGTGTATATTTGAATTTGGTGTGAATATCTTCATAGAAATTCTCATTTTGTTGTCAACATATTGTCGTGATAGTAGAATAGAACAGAATTCTAAATAATACACTTGATTCATTGTCTTTTAATTCCAAAGCTTCTTCCCTTCTTAGCCCCCTGACACTCAACATAAAATACTGGTGACACTCAAATTTGTAAAGCGCTTTATAAATAAAATTTATTATTATTATTATTATTATTATTATTATTATTATTATTATTATTATTATTATTAATAATAATAATAATAATAATAATAATAATAACAATAATAATAATAATAATAATAATAAAATAATAATAATAATAATAATAATAAATAGTTTAGAACAACACCAATAAGGGCAGATTTAATACTAGTTGAGTAAGTGTATCATCTTTTAGGCTGACCTTGTCTCGAGATCTGTTTATAGTCCAAGGCCTCTGTGAAATTAAACCAAAGGCTGTTTAACCCTTTCTGTCTATCTAGAGCTCCTGGCTAGTTACAATGATGAAGACATCTACTTGTTTGACTCCAACCACAGTGATGGGGCAGACTATTGCCGGAGATACAAGGGACACCGCAATAATGCCACAGGTATTAAATTCTGTCCCCAGGTACAGCAATAAAGCAGTGACCTTTGCATCTAGCCACAGTTTTATGAAGAAGACATATCAAATTGACTTTACGAGCATTTAGCTGACAGCAAGTCATTATTCTGGCTGTTATGAAGTGACCACTTTTTCACACTTGAAGCGTCATTTTTGAATTTCTGGAAAGTTGTCAGTGTAACACCCTATCAATGTGTATCTCACAGTGAAGGGGGTAAACTTTTATGGGCCATGCAGTGAGTTTGTGGTCAGCGGCAGTGACTGTGGACACATCTACCTGTGGGACAAGTACTCTGCTCGCATTATCCAATTCATGGAAGGAGACAGAGGAGGAGTGGTGAGTTAGAGTGGAAAGTACAACATACACTACTGTTCAAGAGTTTGGGGTCACCCAGGCAATTCCATGTTTTCCATGAAAAATCACACTTTTATTCATGTGCTACTGTAATTGCACAAGGGGTTTCTAATCATCAATTAGCCTTTCAACACCGTTAGCTAACACATTGTAGCATTAGAACACAGGAGTGATGGTTGCTGGAAATGTTCCTCTGTACCCTTATGGAGATATTCAAGTCAAAATCAGCCAGTTTCCAGCTAGAATAGTCATTTACCACATTAACAATGTCTAGACTGTATTTCTGATTGATTTAATGTTATCTTCATTGAAAAAACTGCTTTTCTTTCAAAAACAAGGACATTTCTGAGTCAGCCCAAACTATTGAACAGTAGTGTATATTTTGGTTTGATGACACAGATTTTTGATTTTTAGTACTTTTTTTGTACTTTTAACTACAACTTTAAAACTCTTACTTTCCTAAGTTTTTTGCTTGGATTTATGATGTCTGCTGTATATATTTATTAACAATCCTTCTCTACCCTCTACAACTACAGGTCAACTGTCTGGAGCCACATCCCCATCTGCCAGGTATGGCTACAAGTGGGCTGGACCATGACATTAAACTGTGGGCCCCCACAGCTGAAAGCCCTACAGGACTCAAGGGTCTAAAAGAGGTATGTTTTTTTTTTTTTTTTTTTTTAAAGCTCTTCCATGTGATGCTGCAACATATGTGACTCACACCAGCATTTAATCCAGTATAACTTCATTGTCTGAGCTACTTTTTTGAAAGTGGAAAATAAAGCTGAATGTGCAAAAACATATTAATTCATGGTGCTGCAAAACTCTGTGCAGTCAAGTCTATGACTGTCTGGACTGTATTAGATGTGTACAGTGGTCATTTGGGGTGATTTTAATCAGCATATTAGATTTTATGTTACAAGCCCACTGGTCTTCAGTAGTGTATTGTGTAACTGGGGTGCAGTTTCTGCAAACGCATCACCCATAGACATGGTTGGAAAGACTACATGCTCTTGATCCCCATAGTCACAGCTTTACCATGTGATATGTTGTGTTTGTGAAGGTGATGAAGAAAAACAAGCGGGAGCGTGATGAGGACAGCGTGCGCCATGGCGACCAGTATGACACCCAGCTGCTGTGGTTCCTGATGAGACACATGAGGAACAGACGACCTCCAAGGGTGAACTTTCACACGTCTCAACAAACTTCAAAAAATTTAAGGAGAGCCTTTGGTTCAAAATGACATTACGTCTCTGAAAAAAATGTGTTTTGGTCATGGATTGGAAAGACGTGTCAGAGAAGATCTAAGAATGTCTTTTTAGGGAATGGGTGTGTAATATATTTATGATACCTTTGCATTTACTGTACAAAAATTCAGTTTTAAGCTACTCTACCATTCAAAAGTTTGTGGTCACCCAGGCAATTTCATGTTTTCCATGAAAACTCTCATTTTTATTCATGTACTAACATAACTGCACATGGGTTTTCTAATCATCAATTAGCCTTTCAACACAATTAGCTAACACAATGTAGCATTAGAACACAGGAGTGATGGTTGCTGGAAATGTTCCTCTGTACCCCTATGGAGGTATTCCATTAAAAATCAACCATTTGCAACTAGAATAGTCATTTACCACATTAACAATGTCTAGACTGTATTTCTGACTGATTTAATGTTCTCTTCATTGAAAAAAATGCTTTTCTTTCAAAAATAAGGACATTTCTGAGTGACCCCAAACTTTTGGACGGTAGTGTATGTTCATGATGCAGAATGCTGCGATTAATTCTAAGTTGGCACAGATAATTGCCACTGAAGGATACAGCCTTCAACAAGAATATGTAAGTGTGTTATTGGTCAAGAAGGCAATCTGGCCACAGCCAAGGTCTTTTGGAAGAAAAAGTGCCAAACTAGCATTCCAGCATGTTTAATGTAGTTTTACAATTTTTCAAAGGACCAAGGTAGTAAGATGTTCAGCTATTTTTTTCAGCCTGCATAATCTCATTCTTACTTTTCTCTGTCCTTTTCTTCGGTCTCAATGCAGGCACGCCGTGAGGGTGCAGATGCAGATACAGATGAGTCCTGGAGCTCTCCAGATTCTTCAGATGAAGAGGAAGGAGGTCCAGACCATGTCCAGTGCATGTCATCTTGAACCACACATACATACTTACACTCATACAGATAGATACACACACACATACATACATACATACATACATACACACACACACACAGACATACATACATACATTCTTTATTGCCCTTGAATTGATGCACATAGGCAAGCACTATTGACACACTGGCACACTCAAACACTGATGAGCCACAAACTTTTTTTTTTGTTTTTTAACACACATACAAACACAGATAAACACATACATTTACTTAAACATACTGTTGAAGCAGAGTGACAGAGATGCTTAATGCCTGGTTTCCCAGCTGAGTGTGCAAATGGCGACCACAGACTGCATACACACTTCCTGAATCCTGATTTCTTTGAGAATTGTACAAAGAGGTTTAGTGAGTGCTTACATCCCTATAAACCACTTGGAGGCCCCTGGTTGTCCGTACATTATCTATTTGCTCTGCCTAGACCCAGAACAATGTACTGTGTGTATGGCAACAAGTACCTCCAACTTTAGGCAACCTGTAGTAAGCTATACTTCACCAGCATACAATCTCCCCTCTCTTAGTAACACACCTCTTGCTCTTGACCTTTCTGTGCTGATGAAGTGGGATTCAGTAGGAAGCAAGGGTGTATGTTTATCTCCTCAGACCATCCCCTAAATGTGACTTCCTTTAAGATCTGAATTTTAATAGGGAGAACCCATATCCCCTCACTCCATCACCCTAGTCTCATACTGATGTTTTGGCTGTGAGCTTGTGCAGCTAGTTGCATTTATCACACTTTTGCTCCCAGAAAACTACTAACTCTACATGCTGCATTACCCTACATGCTGCCCTCAGCCACTCCCTCCACTCTTCCTTCCATCAACCTCCCCCATCATCACTGAGTGCACTTTGAATCAGGGATGCTTTAGTTTGAGACAGAAAAAAATGTGCACTCAGTGTGTGACTTCAGGGGTAGAGCTGTTGAGAAGTTAACTTTATTTCTTAAAAAAATAAATAAAAAATGTAGTTGGGGGATATTTTGCACTTAAGCATTTCTTTACTGAGGAGAAGTGGTGTCCTTTGCTCCTACCAGCCTTCCTCCTCTTTTTTCCTCCCTCGCTTTTCATTCAGAAGCTCATCTTTGACAGAAAATCTATGATTCACCTCTCACTAACCATGAAAATGGAGAGGTAGATGGTGTTCGGCATGTATATAGGAAATAGGGACTAATTTTGGGCTCTTTTGGAAAACTGTCTAATTTTGAAGAGCCAGAACTGACCTGGAGCAATCACAATTGAAACACTGCCTATGAGCCAGTTGAGATTGGAGTCTTGAAGGACTGCAGTTGTTTATGTGGTTCCTAATTTTATAATTCAATTTATAATTTCATAATTTTTTTGCTACGAGTCTGGAAAGAGGTGGAAATAACTTATCTGGTTCAGGCAGAAGTAGGGATGTCCTGATACATTTTTTTGCCCCCAATCAAATCTGATGCAGTTATTAATTTGTGCTAACTTCAGGTACTGTGTATTAGGTGTACATGACTTCCTGCTCTCACTTTTTGATATTGCAGTGACCCAAAGAGACGTCACTGGGACTATAGTCTAACTTACCGGATGTAGGTTGTCGGTACAAGTCTGCCATTGGTCGATCATTTCAGCTGGCATTCTCCCTCCTTTCATCTATCTGTGTGCTACCATCTTCGTTGCCCCAGGAAACAACAACAGCAACCTCTGGGCAGCAATGTACAACACTGAAAACTAAACTGGAACTAAAAGTTCTGCGAATAGTTTTTTCAGGTAGATTATCCATTTTAATCACAGTGCTCATCTCCGTGCGAGCAGATGTTCCACTTCAAGGATTTCATCCATCACTATTTTGATTAAACGCCAAAGCTGCATACTTTGCTTAGCTTATCCACAATGACTGATTAGACCTGAAGAAATATAAACAAGTGAGAGAGTTTTTACCCCTGTGACAGAATGGTATTGTGATGCAGCCAGATCCTTCTGTTCTACAGAAATACCTAGCTAAGCAAGACTGTTGGGACTACTGATCAGGGTTTAGCTAGTAAAGGGCCACCATGAGAATGTCTTCCTTGATGCCTAAGGACCTCCAGCCAAAGCTTCTATTCTTGAAAAAAAGCTGGCTTCACCTAAGACAGTGGTCATGTATCTGGATAACATCTGTTTGTGGCCCATATCGTATGTCGGTAGAAAATGGATTTACCAGCACAGGAAAATTGTCCACTGTGTTGAGTCTGTGTTATCAATTAACCAGTAATTTGTTGATAGTGTTGTAAATTCTACAGAAATTATTCAAATTTGCATTCCAAATTGTGCTCTCCCTTAACAATACCTGTGCGACAGCGGATGTAAACAGTCTGTGCTAGCATCAGTTAGTTTAAAATTGCCTTGTTCGGCCCCAGTCCCAGTGTTTGAGACCTACTCAGGACATCCCTAGCCAGAAGGTAACAAAATCCACGTACCAGCGCCTCCAAACCTTTTTGCAAGTTTTTGTGTTAAATTAAGCTGCTTGCCCTCTTGTAGCTTCATGTTTTGCATAGCCTCACACCCCAAGAGTAGTATCAAATCCCTTATCTGTCAGCAATAGAGCAAACAAATAAAAATGGCAAACTTTTTCTTTTTCCAAAGTCTCAAATCTGAATTCCGTGTTTTAGAAAAATACGGGTGTGTGCAGCCAGCACACCACTCTAGTGTGTGCTGTGTTGACGTTGGCTCTAAGACGAGGATGGGGGGGGGGAGCGGCAGGGTCAATATGCTTGCCAGTCATTTGTTGTGTGAGAGCGATAAAGTCCAGCTTTTCTCATTTTCTATGAGAACTGTAGTTAGTTGAATTTATATGTACATATATAAATATATATTAAAAAAAATACTGTAAAAAAAAAAAAAACTTTAGCAAATGCTGTTTGACTTTAAAAAAAAAGTCAAAACATTTGATTGGTATTGATGCAGAGGTTTATATTCTATATGAGGACAAAGTACTTTTAAAATCCTGAGAAAAAAAGTCTTGACATGACCATTTTTATTAGGTTTTTCCTTCTATGGCATCCCTCTGTTATGAACAGAACTGCTGTCATTGCAAGTATTACAGTTTTGATTCTTTTTCTTGTTCAAGGAAAAAAAAACAGTGTTTCCTTTCTAGATCTTAATGCATAATTTGAGACAATTCTATCCAGATTTTCCCTCTGGCTACTTTTGGCATCTTGTATACATAAGGCTTTTGATTATCTTTTTTTTCCCACCACTGCCTGATATTGCATTCTACCAGTTCAGTTGGAAATACGTACGATTCGTGCAATAAACAAAAAGACGATGCTCTTGATCTTGTCATTTTGTGGTCTTGTTTGTTGTATAGTAACATAGTGTGGGATTTCATTCATTTTATTAGCGTCAGCACAAGAGTCTTTTTGTCCTGTATCTGCTTAACGTACACTTTAAGGTAAACGTGTTAAGTTTACATTTCTTAAAGTTCATACTAGTACTAATGCCTTCAGGTTAATGCAAAACATATTGTTTACTAACATTAGCTCATTTATTTTAAAGAGGAACCCTTGCATTTTAATTAAATTGGAAGAGAGAGAATTAAAAAAGAATCAACAAAATCCAGCAGTCTAAAATATCCTGACTTTTATTGTCAAGTTTAGGTAAAATTCCCCCAAACACTGGTACGTCCCAAAAGCAACAGATCCTAAAATTACTTTTTCAAATTTATCAAAAACTTGCTGTAACATTATACCACAGTATTGTACAATTAAATGTTGCTGTATGACTGTTAATTGAACATACATTACCGTTCAAAAGCTTGGGGTCACTTAGAAATTTCCTTATTTTTAAAAGAAAAGTGGATTTCTTCAATGAAATTAACATTAAATGAGTCAGGAATACAGTCTAGACATTGTTAATGTGGTAAATGACTATTCTAGCTGGAAACGGCTGATTTTTAATGGAATATCTACATAGAGATACAGAGGAACATTTCCAGCAACCATCATTCCTGTGTTCTAATGCTGCACCCTTGTGCAATTCTGTTAGCACGAGTAAAAAGTTTTAAAGTGTATATACATAAAATCTGTAAAACCCAAATATATAAAAAAATAGACACACACACACACACACACACACACACACACACACACACACACACACACACACACACGTTTAAAAAAAAGAATCAACACAATCCAACAGTCTAAATATCCTGACTTTTAATGGCAAGTTTAGGTAAAATCCCCCCAAATACTGGTATATCCCAAAACCAACAGATCCTAAAATGACCTTTTCAAGAACTTCTACAGCTGAAGCATTATACCACAACATTTCTGACTATTAATTGAGCATACAGTATGTGCATGACATAGATAAATGTGGATTGCTCAATCAAATCCCTTCACCAATGAATTTACTGAAAAACTAAAAGAACTGCCATTGTCATACACTTTTATGTCCAAACTAAATATTGATTAGGTCCAGTGTTTAATAAATGACCCACATACACTATCACTGTTAATAGTTAACAGCTTATTAACAGTTTAACTACACAGAGCATGATAACCATAGTAAATTGTATTTCAAATTTAAACTCGTTTTTTTTTTCCCTAAGATTTTGCAAATATCAAGAGCTTATATTGACATCTCAAAAACAATGTCTTAAAGTGGACAAATGCTTGCTTTCCCATAAAATTTTCTATAGGGTGTATTTTAAACTAAAAATCTCATTAAGTGCTACCCAAAAAGGGTACAGTAGGAAAACTGCTCAGTCTTATTTAGCTACTTCAGTTTCCAGGTCTATCCTGGTTGACTTTCACACTTTAACTGAGCTATTGTTGATGTTAACTTTGACTGCACTTTTCCTACAATAACAACAAAGTTTGCTGCAGAAAAGATGTTTTCTATTAATGGATATACACTTCTTCCTTCAGTCTGAATCCAGTGTAAACGCTGAAGGACATTTTCTGCTGTTCAGTTGATTTGGGTTTTTGGGGTGCCAGTTTGAGGTTTTAGTACCAAGATGTGTATACTAAAGCAGAAAGTATTGATTTACAGGGATTTCCAAACATGAAGACATACAACTATTAAGCTAAATCAGTACCCATTCCTAAACCTGCATCTATACACAGACTTAAAAATATCTACATTTATTATGCATGATGCATAATTAGTGTGCGTGTGTATTTCAGCTTGGTAATGATACAAACCCCAGAAAATAAATTGACATTTTTTATTCAACAGCTCTTTGAGTGGAAAATCAAACTCACGTTGGCAGTGACAAAACATTTACCCACTTGTAACCAGTTTCACCAAATCTGTGCCGCTGATGTGACACGACACACTCATTTCACACGAACAAATCCGACAAAAACAAACAGTGGCGTGCAAACACGGGTGTCTAATCTGCAAATCTGACTGAAGTGTATTTACTGAGCTGATACACACAGCTTAAAATGCATTCTCCTAGTGTTGAGAACAAAACCAGATTGATGAAAACGTAATATGAAAGTATGTCAGATACACATGAAACTGTTTCTTGGTTAACACGCTATCTCTCACTCAAAGCAAATACAAAACGAGTCAAAAGGACAGCAGCTGAAATATGAAACCCAAAGAAAATGCAGCTCAATTAGCCCTTTACAACTCCTCCCCATTGACAAGTCAAATGTTATTTATTTACCTGCAATACAACTGAAACCAACCTCTGCTGGAATGGACTGCTTATACAGTAAATGCACTAGTTTTATCTCCCAAACACATAAGGTAACAGTCTTTCAACGTGTTTCATTCAGTCTGTCAGTTTGACTTCCTGCACATACCTCATGCATGTGGGAGATGTGATCCAGCCTATCAAATACAATCCACCACAACATAGTGCAGAAATAAATATTAAAAGAGCCACTATCATGGGCTGTCGCTTGTTGCTTAAGTGACGCTGATGTCTTGAGACAAACATCACTCGCACCGATAAGAATTTGAAGGAACCAGAGCCATTATCAGGTGTCTTATTCCTTGTACTCCAGAAATTGCTGCAATCTTTTCCGGTGTTCCGCAGAAATTTGAACAGCGCTGAAGATTAAACAAAAACACCAAGAGTTAGGATACCCGCAATGAGATTTCATTTTATTTAAATGATGTAGAACAGCTAGGATTTAGGATCGCAGGCAGTCTTACTTTAAGTGATCTCCAAAAGTGGTTGTAATCCTGTAGATGGCAGTCTTGAGCGTGGCCCTGAGAGCAAAGCGCAGTGTTTTATAAGTGGAATCGCCCATGCTGCTGGTCGACCTGACGGGCTTACTGGAGGCATGAGGTAGCTTGAAGTGTCGATCTACAGCCTGAAGGTGAGGAACACACAACTGCTGTTAGTGTGTGCACAATTTAAAGCAGTCCTTTTTGTTTTACCTACATCTATGCCATGGCGCAATGAGATCCTGTTGTATGTACCGTTGGCAACTGTCACTACAATATCAATATAATCCTGCATGTTTACTAAGCAAGGTGACTGAAATGATGCTTTGATGTCACAGCCTCTTTTCCTTACACAAGGAATTTTACCACCTTAAATAGAAAGGGCTCAAACTTCAACAATAAAAGTTTTATCAAAACACCACTGTTGCACAGACAGTCAAGTGCCTCGGAATCATTTGTTTGACAAGTTTTCAGTTCAAAATGTTTGAAAGACAATATAACAATAATACATTTCAAGAAAAAGACTCCAGTTACTGTTGTCTCAGCTGGGATATCTCAAAACCTTATACAAACCAACAGTGACAACCTGGCCAGACAACATGTAGACAGAGACTAGGGATCTGTCCACTGATGTACTGCTGGGTTATTTAATAAAGAAAATTCAACATCATTCAAACTAACATGGTCCAGACCAGGCTAACTGTGAGATTAAGTCTGAGATGTTTCACCAGAACAACACTGACCTGAGGATAAAGCCAAGATTTTACCAGTGACTCCCAATTCAATATATTATGACTTTGTTTCCCAGCATCAGTCAAAAAATTACAGTAAATCAATTTAAATATATATTTCACGATGATGAATGATAAATGAGGATGTGGACCAACGTACATGTTCAATTATATGGTAAATGATATCAAACATTTAGTGTTATGCTACATTGAAATAACCGCAATGGAATACTAATAGTTGCATTAATAGTTGCAACTGCAAAAAAATTAGCTACTTTCACCAGAAATGTAAAAATCTATGTGTATCTATGTTCCGGATAGTATTGGTGAATACATCAGTGTCAAAAACAGTACACTTAAATGTGGCTAGTTGTATGGCTTTTAGTGAGTTCGTAATGATTTATAAATACGGACCTAAGCTCATGTGACAATCTTTGTCATTTTTTTGTTAAATAAGCCATAAATACACATTTTTTTCTTTTTTGATCATTAGATGTTGGAATTCTTCTTCGTGTTTTTAATAGTAAACGCTGCTCAGAGGTCACAAACATCACTGCTTTCCCTGTATCACTACTATTTACCAAGGTAGATCCATTTAATCCATGGTCAGGCTCTCTGGCTACTTCAAAATACCACACACAATTATCTGTGTGAACATAAACTGACCTTTATTGAACTGCATGCCCACCATTTAACTCAAATACCATATCCCTGTATGAAAGTTTGTGTATCCAGTATAGGTCCAATAAACCCTGATAAAGTTACCTCCTGCAAGACCAGCATGCAGCTGAGAATGCTGGGTAATGTAGTCTGTACAACCCCAAATTGGTCTTCTGAGAATGAGGCTTGAACAAGGTAAGACAGCCCTGTACGGGATAAAATGAAAGAAAACAATGAACATGTTGGATTAAGAAGTTGCATTCAAATCAAATAGAAATAGTCTGCATCTTTTCCTACCTTCCAAAGCCCAGATATGAGCCTGACTGTCAGCAAAAAGAGCCTGACTGGAGGCTTCTGGAAGCTGCAAGACACAAAGTTAGCTAGTAGAAGATCTCTTTTTTATTGGAAAAAAATTAAAAAAAAACATTTACTGAAATCAGGAAGTTGTTAGTCAGACAGACTCCACTGAGACTACACTACAACATGCAGGTGTTACTACAAGAAGAGACTAACCAAACTAGGTTTTACATAGAAGTAGTGCAATGCAAGTACAACGTTTGGCTCCGATACACTTCTAATGTGACCAAAAAAACAAGATTTTCCAACACCTGATGTGCACAAATAACACTGGTTTTATAGGACTAAGCTACCGTTCAGGGCAAGTGTTACACGACTCCTTAATTCAAGCTTTTAAAGTAATTAGTAAGGCTCATTGTAACAGCTAGATGGATGGAAAAAAGCTACATTAGTAATGGCTATACCATTAGATGCCAAACCAGGAGTTAAATTAGTGATGGTGGCACATGAGCATGTTAGGTTTGTGAACTGAAAACCAAGTGAAAATCTACTTTATCACACAAAAGCATGCAGGAGCCTCTCAGTGTTTAGAAACTTCAGGGAGATAGCATGCACATCACACATCCTTACCTTGTTAAACAAATACATTATCAGCACCCGCTTTGCCAAGAAATTTTTAACCTAAATGGGACAATTAAGTATAGAGATGTTTTCACATTAAAACTAGGAATGACAATGAATACAAATAATGGCTTTTCACACTTAACCCATGGCTGTGTCCCTCATTTGAAGTGGATGTATACTCCAAACAGAACAAAGGCACTATAACGCAACTGTAACATGCTATATCCAGATGACACATATTTTTCTAGCCATTGTTGAGAACCTTCAATCTGAATTTCAGCTGCAGTTCTCTTGTATGTCATGTATGAGCTACACCGCCTTTCTGCTGCCAAAGCAGATATGAGTAGTGTGATTTTTGATAAGAAAATAGAAAGAGGAAGAGGAGAAAATAGGCCTCAATCCCTTTTCATACCTGACTGTTGGTTTTGGAAAACTACTGAAGTTGAATGAAGAAGATCACTGCATTTCACCTACTACTTCAGAGTTTCTAAATGTTAAGTGTGAAAAGTGTTATGTCAGAAGTACAATGCTGGGAAGGCTGCATTATAATTCTGCTTTATGACAAGGTTTTAGTACCTGTTCTTTTCTGTTCTGGAGGAACTGAGCCAAAAAACTTGGTTTGGAGGGTTCCGGCTTTGGACTAGGAACTGAGGCTGGGGATGGTGTGGGACTGCCGTTGACCTGTGAATCTGTAAGGAGACAGAGGCAATTTATTTATTAGCTGATGAGTTAAAAAATTATGCCTCAAAATGACTAAAATGAAACATTTATTTCTAGAGTTCTAAGATCAAACTTCATGGAATTTGTCACTTATTGGCATCATTTAAAGAGCAACTTACACATGCAGAATTTACCTGTTTTCAGTGATCTACCAGGAGCATGCTTTTTTTTGAGACACTAGGACTGATTTGTGACAACTTCATTTGACAAAACTTGTATGTTAGAGCTTCTGTGCGTACTAAAGGAGATGTTGCTTTTTTGGAATTCCACCTCACCTGTGGAGGTGGACCAGAGTTTTGGTGCTCTCCTCATGATGTGTGGGCTCTGCACTGTGCCATACCAGGGTGAGCACTGATCCACTGGAGCAGTGAGACGACGCAGTGCAGGAGAAGCAAAGGGGCTGTCCAGGTCAGGAGTGAACAGTGATGTCAAAGGACTTTGTGGGGTTCCAGCAACGGAGCGAGCAAAAACTGAAGCTGGGGTTTTCATCAAAAAAACAGGTCTTGGACTCATCAGGTCTTCTGTACCTGAGGTTACTTTTAGAATTTAAAAAACAAAGAAACATTTTAAATACACGATGAATAACTGATCCAAAAGTCTTTACCCACATCACCCACTTGTATACCTGATGTCTCAGATGAAGTCTTCCTTTCACTCCCACTAGACAGTGATTTGGCCCTGCCATTCGTCGCTACTGTATCATGATAGGCTACAAGTCGCTGAGTCAGATCAGTCAGCAGAGACAGACACTCTTTGCTGATGGCGTTCCAGTTATGAGGATGTCCTCCTGAGGAAGACATGAATGGAAATATAAATATTTACAGTTTTGTTTTAGGCTATGTAAAAGCACAAACTCTACCTGTGGCCTATCAAGATTTATTCTACATAACAAAAATCTCAAGTAGTACAAAGTACATTCTCTGTGTATAAAAAATAACAGACCTGGCTGACTCAGACTAAAGACTTCACAGCGTCGTGAGGGAGAATGTTGAGACAACAGAGCCAAGTCCTGCAGAGCTAGAAACTAAACATTGGGGAAAGATGAGTCATAACAAAATAGGCAATCAGTGCACATAAAAAAAAAATAGAAATAAAAAAAAAAATAAAACAACTCTGAAAGAAACTGCATCAAGTATTACTTACTTTTAATATCATTGGCTGCTTCTCAGTAAGAACTTTAGGAAGACACTGATGGGAATCTTCAGTAAAAGATGACTGCACAGGAAAACTGTACACCTGCAGAGGAAATATATTATTATTTATGTTTATTAACAGTATTTACGAGCATACCTTTAACTGTTTGCTAAAGAAATTTCCAAGGGATTACCATGAACTTTAGGATAATGTAGTTTGGTTTGCTGCTCTTCAGATCATTTCATTTCAAAGCATTGACAATATTGCCCCCTAGTGTACATAATTAAAAAGCAAACAGACGTTGCCTCTTTAGCTATGAACTGATCATAATAGAACAATAGATAATGGTCACCATGGTCAGCGCTACATAAAATTTGGGTGAAACAGGAATCCCCAGTATGCACAGTTGCTTTGTTCAAGCAAACGGGAAACCAGAATTTTTACAAGTTGAACGAAGCAAAAAGAAAATGTGGAAATTTCACTTCTGTATTATAGCACAGCAAGGTATTTGATATTAAAATATAAAAGGCTGTCTCAATGCTGTCTCAAGGCTGTCTCAATGCTGTCTTTTACAAATGCAAATACCTCAGTGACAAAAATCCTAAAGAGCAGCAGTGTGATGTTCCACGTGAGGAGAAGGAAAGTGGCACTGCTCCAGAGGTGATAGAGCAGAGAGAGGTCCAGCAGTCCAGCTATGCTGTCAAGAGGGTGGACAGAGCTGGAAGGCAAGATCAAACACAAACACATTTATTTAGAAGTCAGTCTAGCAATCGGTCATGCACAAAATGTTAACAACTGTGTTTCATGAATCATATATAATGTCCAAAATTAACCAACCTGTCCAAATGAAGATTCAGTGTCTTACAGATCCATGCTCTTGGAATGTATCCTGTTAATATTTAATTAACATATTTTGTATCACTTCTAGTCAGTTTGTGCAAAAAACAGGGCAAAAACAAGACAAAAACAAATGTCACATATAGTAATAACTAGTCTATTTGGAAGAAATTGTTCAGTGCTGTAAGTAGGTGTATGGGCTGTGCTACTAACATTTTATTCATGAAGAAAGGACACTTACCTAAAAATAAATACATAACAATGTAGTTCCTGACAGAGTAAAGTGCTTGAGTGGCACTGCACTTCACCACCAAAGGCAGGCATCTCTTGAAGCGAAGGTATTTGTATTGCTAGGAAAATGGTAATAAGTGAATATGAATAACAACAATCAACTCTAGGTATAATGCTGGTATTTTGGTTTTCTATACTTTAGTTTCCATTTTTAGGCTCAATAAATGTATTCAAGGTGGGTTCTGCACACAGTCTATGTAGTTAAGAGATACTAGGGGTCAAGAAACATGAATAGATGAACTTGGATTCATGTGGACAACGTTAATTTTTGGCTTTTGACAAAAGACCGTTAAGGCAAAATGTAAACTTCTTTTTAAATCAATTTTTGCACCTTCGTCAGTCAAGATAAATGAGTAAACTTATATCATGAACCTGAACAGTGTGGAAGGAGACATAGTTCATGTTGTAGATCACACCCAGCAGACTGTGAGAGAATCCAACAAAAGCTCCCGCCAGCAGAAGGATGAGATGATACTCATTCAGACACATCTGAGGGTGACTGTCAAGGTTCAAAACACATTTAGACAGTTAGACTATGGACGAAGCATGTAAAGTAGGGCTGCAACTAACAATGAATCATCTGAGCACGATACGTCATCAAAAGTGGAAATGAGCGTGCAATGCAACAGAAATCACTGTCCGAGCGGAGCGTGGAACACGGACGGACATCCGCACTGTATCGTGCATATATAGTATATGCATATATTATATGCATATATTATATATGCACGATACAGCGTGGACATCCGCGTTGTATCATGCATATGTAATACAAGTACGATGAAGCGCGGATGTCCGTTCCTGTTCAGCGCTCCGCTCGGACAGTGATTTCTGTTGCATTGCGCACTCACTTCCGCTTTTGATGACGTATCGTGCAGAGACGATTCATCATTAGTTGCAGTCCTAACGTAAAGTGCAACATGATGATTTGTGTGGTCGCCACTTACCCATCACTCTCTGTACACGGATAGCCGAGTGTCTCGTATCTTAAACCCATGGTGACAGCACAACACCAAGCCACGATTACTCCCATGAAGCAGTGGACAAGGGAGTTGATAAAATGCCGAGGGTGGAGCAGCTGACCCAAGAGTGCAATTTTCGAGCATGCAATCGTTGGAATGACTAAAGAGAAACATTCAAACAATCAAGTTACAATAAAAATTCAACATGTGGGCAAACTTCAATCATTTAAAAGGAAATGTAGGGAAGGGAATGCACAAGTATATATTCAACTATTTACTTAGAATGAATAGAAAATTGAACCATATTTAGCAATATACACATTGTACTAATTCCTATGGCCCATGCTGGAATTGAGCCTGAACAATTTGGAGAAAACTTTGATTTTTCTGATTGATATTGCGAATTGTTTATTGTTATACGTTTTTTAAAATCAAATTTCTGTTCAATATCTGCTGGAGGATGGCATGAATGTGTAAAACCACTGTCAACAGTTTAAACCCTGAGTCAGACTTGCTACATAGTGCACATCCTAAACTGCCGCCATCACGATTTAATAATTACATTGTTCAGCCGTGATCACACTAAAGCAACGCTGCAGTAATTGGCTGTATCTCTGGAAGTTAAATCATTGCAAAAAGGGAAATCAGTGTTTTTAATTATTTATCATAAGTAAAGAAAATGTTGATCATTACACTTTCATAAATGCAAAGAGTTCCTTGCTTTTCTATTTTATCCATCATAGCATCACAAACTAATGAACTTCAATGTTTGGATTTAATGAATGAGTATCTGAGTTTGTCATAATAAGCAATAACTAACAAGTGGAACCATTCTAAACCATTTATTACCTTCAAAATTTAAGAGAATAATTATGCAGTATTTAGTTCTGCATAAACAGCATTACATACTGAAGATATATTTTATGTCCCATCAGTTATTCTGTTTGCCAGCTGTACATCAACACTGAACTCATGACATTTATCTCTCTTTTTTAAAGTAAAAAAATATATAAATAAATTGAACATCCAAGTAACATGTCAACCACGCAAAAGCCTTCAAAAGCAAGTCATTTATAAATACCTACATTTGCAGTGTCCTGTCACTCACCTGTGTAATACTCCAAGTGCAAGAAACCGACAATGAGGATAACTCCACACAACAAGATGAAAGAAAAGATGCCGCTTGCACTTGTTAGTAGATACAGGCATTCTGGGGGTAGAATGAAGCCCACAGTTAGCTTAATGCACATCTTCACATCACTTGCAGTCAAATCTCAACTTGAACGTGACTGACCTGATATCGTCTGGATGGGATGGAGGAAACTGAACTTGCTGATGATCACAAAAACCAACGTGATCGGTGGCAACAACAGGACAGCCCAAGCAATGCTGGCTACAGCTCTCCAGCAAATTACCTGAATAGAGCAGTTAAAATTACATATATAATGACTACACAGTCAATTCACCTTTACAGTTGAACTGATTACCACTAATCTTTTTTAACCAAAACCAAGGGAAGTGCTCATATCACTCCTGTTTTAGCCTCTGTACACTGACTCCCAGTATATTATAGAGGAGATTTAAAAATGGTACAGTTTACTTTTAAGACCCTTCATGGCCCCTCTTCAAGCTACAATTTTCTGATCTTTTCGTACTGTGAGCACAGCTACGCACTTTAAGATCCTAAAGCAGAGGTCTTTGTCTGCTCCAGAGGCCTAGCTGAAAACTAGATCTGACAAAATACTTGCAGTCTGGTCCCTGAGACTAGCCAGAAGACATCAGGTCAGCTGAGTCAGTCATCTATTCTCTGCTTTTACCTGAACTGTGTTTTTCCTTTTAAATAATACATTTTCTTTTTTCGACACTATGTGGGTTTGTATATTCCAAACTGTATTTTTATCCGTCTTGTAAAACTTGATGATTTTACGACTTATATGTCCACTGTCTGCCTTGTGAAGGATTTTGGATTTATAAAAGTGCTCATAAATATATCAATGAGACAGACTAATCCAGATTAGAGTTTAAACAACAAATACTAGCTTGATGATTAAAGAAAAAGGATCCCACTTTATGATTGTGTGATTCTATGTAATACTAATCGACGAAGGATCATTCTTGCTGAGGTTTCGTCCTCATTTCCCTCTGTCTCTTGTGTATATAACGTTAAATGTAAAAACAATTTTGATAACGCAGATCTTTCGTTGCTTTTATTTTAATTCCGCTGCCGTTCATTTTATGTGAACAGTTGCTACTCACTTGTGTCTTTTCTTTACTTTCCATCCTGCCTTTTCTCGTTGTGTAAATACTTATATATATATGAATAAATAACACCTAAAAAGCCCGTCAGCTGTACCCACATAAGTTAGCGTAAACAGACGGTCTTTGGGTTAGCATGCTAGCATACGGAAACGTTTTTTGTCTTGTTTTTTTAAGAATAACGAACTAATTTCAAAACAAATAAGACTCACCTTGCGGATAAACCAACAGCTTTGCTCTGTGGAAACCATGTTGTTTGGATAAAAGAAAAGTCACTCGGTGACTCCAACGTCTCCGGCTGTCTCCTAAACTATTTACCCCTCGGTTTCTCACTGCGCGCCACATGCATTCAAAGGACCTCTGAAGGACCCCAACAAGAAGCTGTCCATTTTCCTGCCTGTTGCCAGTATGTCACAGTAGCCTGGGTTTACTATAAATGTACATATGCAATAAAAAATATGTATATGTATAAAGTATGTCTGGCCCATTTTAATAACTCACAAGCCACTGCTAAAAAGTATTTTTGCTTAACGGTTGACTTCAATGATCTTAATAGTTAGGTTACTTTTAAATTCTACAAATATCAACATTATCACAAGATCAAATTACACAAAGCACAAAGGCAAGCCATAGATCTGCTTAACGTTGTTTTGTTTGTGTCTCCTTTTACTCATCATCAGTAATTTACATATGTAATAAATATTAGTCCAGTAACAGTTTGCTATGTCTTTCCTTGTCAGTGCACAGTTATTGGCTGACGCTCAGTGAGTCAAGTCAGTTTTGAATTCCTTTAGTTTCATCATGCATGAAAGCTTTTTTGTCATGATGATAGCCATTTCCATAAGCTGGAAAACTGTGTTTATCCAAAACAGTCTTTTTGTCATTGTCCCGAGAAAATGGCTTGGTCTCAAAAGCATTGACTGGAAGCTTTTGAGATGAACTAATGGACATCTCAGTTTGAACTGCTTTATGCCCAAATGGTTTCTGTCCAGGTTTCTGGATAATTGCAGGGAGAGCTAACTGCTCCCTCTGGGTTTTCTTGTCTTCCCAGAGCTTTAGAAGACGGCGTTGATTATTTGTCATGTCCTTAAGATTTTGCTGTAATGACTGCACTTGATCCTCTAAAAGTGTTTTAGAGGTGACCGTATTTGCCAATTCTGATGTCAAGTCATCAATGGTCAGACTCAGTTTCCCAGCCTTCTCCACCAGAGAGGTGCACTCACGCTCCTTTTCATGCAGGTCATTGATTATGTCCTTGGTGGTCTTTCCATTGAACTTAGGGCTGCACTCAAGTCCAATTTCAGTACGCAGAGCCTTTACTTGTTTCCTCAGCTCCTTGTTGTCCATCGTCAAGGTCTTCAGTTTCTGTTTCAAAGCCTCAGTTGAACGCATTCTTGACTCATGCTGTCTGAGTTTCTCTCTGAGAACACTCTCTCTGTGCATGGCATCATCTCTATCCTTTCTACATTTTTCCAAAAGTTTCAATGTCTCAAATTTAGAAACCTTTTCACCTTTGCCATTGGAGGTGGCCATCATGGAAATGTGTCCAAGCAGCAAGAGGAAAAAAATTAAAAAAGCATTTCTGTTTAAAAAATAAATTTAAAAAAAAAGCTTTCTTACAGACAACTCAAATAGTCCTTGAGTGTGGTGTTGATAAATCCAGAAACATGCATATGCGTATGCATGTACAGCATGCCTGAGACTGAGGCAGGTGACATTCCTCTAACAGTGTTATCTGTTTGACGGGCAGCTCCTGTGTAACTCAAAGCTAGGGCTAGAATGACCATTAATTAGGGCGCCACCATCCCTTTGACACAGTTTCAAGTGACACAATTTTTTTTTCTATTTTGTTAATTAATGTAAAACCAGCACCCTTGTTAATCTGCAAAATAAAAAAAACACCGTCTTAACACAGGACTCTTGCATGTAATGTGCTGACCACACGCGGTGTGCATGCGTGTGGTCAGCTTCACATATATATGTAACATTTTCCACTGCAGGTGGCCTGTGCATCCAAACAGTCACACGGTAGATTCTATCAGTTTGCTCAACCACGCGACAGTTTAGATCGATGACTTGGAAAAACAGCAGCAGCTGCCAAATGTTCACTTTTAAAGTTAGATGCTCTCTTTAAAATGTTGAAGGTATACCTATTAGTTACAATCTCTCCCTTAAATATTTAAAATGTCCAACTGTTGAAATGGACTGGCAGCTTTTAATGCTGTGAGGAGCTGATAAAAAGAGTCACGTTGCCAACACGTGTGGGAGCTGGGGTGATTTAAGGTTGTACAGCATAAAAACTTCGAAGTTTAGTAAAATAAAAAAGAACAAAATTATTCCTATACAGTGCTTTAAGCTTTTATCTAATGAATCTCTTCAGTCACTGAACATTGTAATGGTTTTAGGTAGACATATTGTTTTTGCAAATGACAAACACTGGGGTCAAATAAAACTTATGCTAGTCAATTTTTGTTTTTTATAACTTTGCTTTTTGAGTCCGATGTGGATTTTAGTGATTGTTAAGGCAATGTAAGTGTTTTTAGTAAAAATACTAACAGCTTGAAATATGTTTACCTAAAGACATGAGCCAAATCAATCTCAAATGTACAGAACTGAGAATTTCTGAACTATATATTTAATGTAGGTAAAGGCCAGTTTGAAAACAATTTCATCATGAAGTTGAATTTGTAGGTCAAAAAGGGCTTTATGTAGACTGTAAATAGATCATCAGTACTTTCATACTTAATGAAAGAATTCATCAATACAAGTATATACCGCAATAACCAATTTTTATTTTTCTCCATGAAACAGTGACTGAGAATGGACTTAATAAATTCCATACATTTTAAGCAAATGCAGGTTGTCAAAAAAATAATAACAATAATAGTTACACAATCCTTTAAAAATGTAAGATGAGCCTTTGGCATTAACTCATGGCACTTATGGTTACATAGGAGGGAAACAGAACAGCTCTATGTATACATAAAAATTTTGAAATATCTTACAAACAACAATTACTGCTGTGCAGTTCATGCAGTAAATTTGGTACAAAGTATAGTAGCCAGCTCCCACTGTAAGTATACAAAAATGCATATGCAAAATGCCATTGATGCCACTACCATTAATGCACAGACTGGTCATCTACATATTTTTAACATAAGAGCTATAAAGTGTAAAACTACCAAACTAAAATTATGTGCTGTGTAATACAACACCCCATTTATCTTTAAGTAAGTTTAGAACCCATCCCATTAGAAATAACATACTTGGTACCAGTGTTCTTTTCAAGAGGTCATGCAGTTGAACCAATAACGTTTTTTCCACGGCAATACACACTGGGTTTTAAGGTGGTAAGCTGGAATGTCCAAGCGCAGGTGAAATCCAGACGTGCAATGACTTCATCCCCTCAGCAACCCGATTCTCTCTAATAGGGCAACAGGAGAACCTGCAATTTTTTTTAAAAAAGAATAACACTTGCTTTGGGAAGGAGAAATCATGTAGAGGAAGTCCGGTGTCAGATGTTCAGCTCTCGCAGGTCAAAACCACACACATGTGAGCCAGTGCTACTAAATTAGGTCAGCAATGTGGACTGACAATTTAAAGAGAAAAGTCTTTACTTTTGACACAACTGAGTGTGAATATAAACACAACCGTGAGAAAGTGTAAGGTGAAGAAATACAATTTACATACACTTAACAGTCAAAGTTTGGACACACCGTCTCATGCAACGGTTTTTATTTAATTATTTCATCTACTGTAGATTAATACTGAAGACATCAAACTATAAAAGAATACATATAGAATTATGTTGTAAACAAAAAGTGCTAATCTCCATAATTAATCTACAATGTAGAAAATAATACAAATAAACAAAAATCATTGAATGAGAAGGTGTGTCCAGACTTTTGACTGGTAGTGCACATCAGGTTGTTAGTGTACTTGTACAATGGCATCATGACTTAAAAAGCTTCTGTATCACTATCGTTTACCTTCAGACAATGCAAGGCTTTCAAGTCTAAGACGGTGCCTTGATCGCCTCATTTGCAGGAGAACTGTCATCTGGATGAGATTCTTCTGGTGTGCTAAAAAAATAAGTCTGAAAGACAAAACACAAAAAAGCAAGTTAAGTGTCAGAGAACCTGGCAAAGAAGCAATGACATTGCAAGGAGACTTGTTAACAGAAGCTACTACACAATCAAGGACTAAAGCCCGACTGTCTATGAATAAGTGCACAGCAAATGTTCCGTGTTACAGAAGCGAGAACAGCAATCCTGCAGTCCATCCATCTTGGTCACCCTTCAGACATGGGCTTACTTTGTAGACTAATTACATGAATGTCGCGAGACATATGATACCCTGCACACCTGTCAGTATTCACATTAAGAAGACACTAAGTGCCCATTCTCACACCAGTTAGCAAATGCGGTCACAGTTTCCATTGAGAAGAGTCTCCTTAGAGGGAATTAACTTGACACTATGAGGTACATCATTTCCCAGAAACACACAGGGAGAGACACGCAAAAATGTCCCTGTAACGTAGTGTAGTCTGTGATTGGCATAGACAGCCTGGGTCAAAGCTGGGCCACGCTGATACCACTGAGGACAAATGAGAGTGACTCAGTCATTGTTATCTACACCAAGATCGACAGGCAGCAGGAATCAATTGGGTTAGTGCAGACACAGTGTGCCAAAGTAGGACAATGAATGTTGTGTCTTATTTGCCCAAACAGATTTATTTTCCGTATCTCTCAAATTTTACATTAAGCAAAACCAGCATCAAAAGCAGGCCTGCATTTACCTTGCAACCAATAGCAAGCAGGATGTTGAGCAACACAATGCCTGACATGATTGCTATGATAACTTTGGGGTGGTCATCCCTGACTGCAGGCCAGAACGTCATCACCAGAACTGAGCCAGAGAGGCAGAGTGCCACCACAACAGAGCACCACCTCAGCCATTCAAACGGGAGAATCCATAGGACCTTGTTAAAAAAAAAACAAAAAAACAGAACATTGTAATATGCTCAAGATTTTGTGCAAATCATACAACTTATATTATCATTTTAAATGCTTTCATGATAAAAGATAAAATACATACTCACCGACTGTCAACAATTGCAAGACTGTACAGCAAATCACATTACATTGTGATGAGAGGTAACAATCTTTCAGATAAGACGTAATAATTCAATACTGCATTTGAAATAAACTGACAGAGTATACTGAAACATTCATGCTGCATTTAAAGAAAAATTTAAACAATTTCATGTTATGGTTTTTAAGCTGACATGATATCTCCTGTGGTATTGTTATTGTACATTGATGCCCATTACAGCTTATTGGTTTTCAATTCATAAATTCTATTTCAAAATGCCAAATAACATACATTTATGAAGCTGGATATTCTAAAAATGTAAAGACAAACTATAAAAGTATATTTTGTGACATGCATACACTGATCAGGCATAACATTATGACCATCTGTCTGATATTGTGTTGGTTTCCTTTATGCTGCTAAAACTTCTCTGACCCAGTGGGGCATGGACACAGGACCTTCTACCTTTCTGGGGATGTCCTGTGGCACCTGGATAGTGGCAGTGAATTCTGTGGGTCCTGTGTTTTGCAGGGTGGGACCTACCTAGATCAGGCTTATCCTGGCACATCCCACAGATGCTCAATAAGATTTGGATCTGGGGAGTGTGGAACCCTGGTGAACACCTTAGCTCTGTTGTGTTCCCTGAGCCACTCCTGAGCAGTTTTTGCGGTGTGTCGGGGTGAATGTCAGAACTCAACGTTTCCCAGCAGAACATTGCATGACAACAAGATGATCGATGTTATTCACTTCACCTGTCAGTGGTCACAATGTTGTGGCTGATTGGTGTAAAGTCAGTGTAAATGACTTCATGTTTTAGTGCTGCTATTTAACTATTGTTAAATAAAAAACTTTCAGGTCTTACCACCGCAGGTACATAAATCGAAAGGGAATATCCATAGACACAGACGATCTCCATAAAGGAGTAGGACACCAAATTCATGACCTTGTTGTTTCTCCATAGCAGCAAACCCCAGAGGGCAAGAGGCAGTAACCAAGCATAGCTGAAGATTGCTGTTGCTGCTATGGTCACTGGAAAACACAAGGAATTCAAAGCCAAAGAGTGAATTAGATGTTTTCCCCTAACACTGAATGTAAGCCAGTATCAAGGAATAATGGCACTTGCCTTTTCGAAATTCTGGGGTGTACCTATAGTTCGGTCTCCCTGAGTGCACCAAAAAGTTGGATATGTTTCCACTTATGGCAATGGCAAACACAAAAGTAATGCAAATCCAGAATGGTCCTGAAAAAACAAATATCAAGCATAATAAAGTCATTCTGTTTACCCAGAGTCTGTTTGGTAATTATGTCATTAAACTATATAGGAGCTAACCATAAAGATCAGGATTTCTACGAAGATAGACATGAATAAAGTTCTTTCCAGGCCATGGCATCATTGATCCAAATATTCTCTCCTTCACCTAAAAGAAATATCAGAAACCATTGCGTATGTTAAAAGCTGATATAAAGATAATCAAAGCAATATTTATTGGGAAGCACTCCTTCTTCCATTATAACTTGTGGTTAAAAAGTCAGTAAATAAGTTGTAAAAATATTACATGATGGGTCTCGATGTCAAAAAACTTTTGGTAGTACTCAAACGTCCAGAATGGGGCATTTTTCTTCTGTCCAGAGAGAAGCTTTAGTTGGAAGAGAAAGCATTTTTGAGAGAGCAAAATTATTCAAATGAGTACTTGATTATCCAAGTTGACAAAAGCTGAATATTTCTCAGTATGTACTAGTCTTCTGACCTCTGCCGTGTCGTCAGCGTCATGTGGGTCGTCGTTATCAGCATCTGGAGAGAAACCTGCTGCATTTCTTTGTTTCTGGGGCTCAGGACCGTCATCTTCAATGCTAATGGTAGTTGCATCTCTATGGATTTCCAACATATTGGCAGCTTCCTCAAATTCTGATTCAGTGCCATGGATGAATGAAAAAATATGAATCAAGCTCCAACATACGTGAGTTTAGAGACCACATAAAGACAAAAAAAAAACAACTTCATTTTCACAATATACAAGAGATGTGAAGAACCCTCACCCTGAAACTGAAATGGATCATTTGTCGCAGCCATCGACACGGATTCCCTCTTTAGTCTGTCTCTCGAGAATTTATGGGCAGGTTAATGTTGCACAAAGGCAACAATTTAACTTCGGAAAGCTGTAAAGAAAAGAACCATATATTTTTAAATCCTCCCCTTCCATGTATGTTGATTTAACATGCAGTAAGCGACGAGAAATACAGGAGACAACGTTATGAGTTAGCTAACTTAGCTACCAAGTTCTTACTTATCATCAACTACTGAGATATTAACTAACATAGCAAAAACAACAAGAGTATGGGGTCACGTTTAAAAATCAAGTGCATATCGTTAGTTATTCTCTTTGAATAATGTCTGCTTACCAAATTATCTCCCTACAAAGTTCACTACTACCAGCTACGTTACTGTCTGCAGCAGGACATCCCAGCCATGTAAACAAGACGAAAATATTTTCAAAATAAGGGTTTGATTTTTTAACTGACGCTGTCAAGAGAGACTACTTATGATATTTGGAAAAGCTTTTAACGTGAAATTAATACAGCATAGGATCACTTTTTGTACACAGGGATCTTAAAACAACCCAGCAAATAGGGGCCATCAGGAAACCCTCAGAGAATGTTTCCTTAAGGTTCTCTGAAAGTTACTGTTTGCTGAGCCTTCAGGTTCGCTGAGGCATCTATCGTTACTGGGCTTTTACTTTGAAGTTGGCAAGCTAAGACCGCAACCAGACGTTTAGCTGCAAGTTTCCGAAATACTTGTACAAGCTGCCGATATTCTTGCTAAAAATACCCGAAAGAAATTGTAGTAAAATGTGGAGTATGATGAGAATACATATCGGATAATAAACAAGCCCGAATTAATACTTTGGGGATCGTTTTAAACGAGGTCTAAGTTCAGTTAACGAGCCTATTCATGAGCTAGCTAGTTAGCTATTTGGAGTTTCCGATATGCCTGAGACGTTACCGGTTAGCTAGCTACAAGTGTAGTTGAGTTGGAAGTTTTCGTTCTTTTCACGGGAAAATGAGCGACCTTTCTTTGGACAATAGCACCATTTATGTCCGAGAAAGAGGCAACCTTCGTCGTGTCAGTGACATAGTCCTAGCACAACCAAAGGCGCTGTCGTCGTGCAGAAGGACGGATCCGTTTGTGCTGAGAAAAGAGCACTTTATATTCAACTACAATGAAGAGGGAAGTCTGAGATACTCCACAAAATCTCTCTTTGACATCACTCTGTTGTTCGTAGCCGACAACATTCACCATGTGGACTCTTTGGTCGGCTTCCCTGAGCAAATAGGTAATAGGCTTTTTGTGGCAGCAGAGGAGAATCGTGTATTTTTAAACCCAGACACTTCTTCAAAAGCCCTGCAGTTATTCAGTGATGCCTATGGAGAGATAGTGCTTGGATCACTATGTCTTCGGAATAAGTAAGTTATGCTACTACCACAGCTGTCACCTTCTCTGGTATCTTTGCCAGAAGCAGCAACATTTCTTGTTCCTCTTTATTTTTGGAGGTTTCCACTCCTGCAAGAGAGGATGGATGCAATTAAAACTTTTCATAGCTTGAAGTCTCTGGATTTGTTTGGCTGCAAACTGGGCGACAACCATGAGCTATTCCAGCATTTAACATCCACCTCATTGGCAAGGTAATGGTCTTCTTGTCCTAACGATGAGATAAGGAGAATTTACAAAAAGCTGTAACTAACACTTCTGCCTTTCTCTTTTAGCAGCCTGATTGAGCTTTTCATTGGTGGTAACAGTCTGTCAGATGCTGGCTTGCAAAGATTGACTGCACCTATCCGGATGATGCGGAAGGGATTAGACTGTCTTCAGCTCTTGGATCTTTCATGTTAGTTACCAAAATATTAGTTACTTAAATATGGTAGTGGTGGCACAGTTCCCACATCTAGATTGAAAACATTCACGTGTGGTATGGGATTGTTGATGAGTGATTGTCTTTCTTATGCAGACAACCCTATCTCAGAGGCAGCACTCAGATACCTCACATGCTTCCCAAAACTTGTAAAACTTGATCTGTCTGGAACCAGTTTGAAGGTGAGGCAACAATGTTTGTGTGCTGTATCCTATTGTTGTCCTGACATCTAAATGTAATTTCTACCTGAAGCTTGAAACAGGGTTGAAGACAGCCATGTTGAAGCTGTTGGGGCTAATTTATTCTGAGAAACCACTGGACAGCTTTGATCATTCAAGATGTAAAACAGAAGGTTGGGCAGAGCAGGTAAATATTTTTATTTGCTGATGGAAGTTAACACATTTTCTTCAAAGTAGGCAGTATCAAAAAATTATGTTTGCTGTGTTTTCAGGTTGTAAATCAATGGGAAACAAGTGGCTCTCAAATGACAAAACAGAGGAAAATTGAAGAATCAAGAACATTGGCACTTCGCTTTTGTACGTTCATCAGAGTAACATTCTAAATATTTATTTTTTTACATGACGGCTACATATTTCCATAAATAATATTAATTTTATGTGTGTTTTCTGTAGTTGGCAGGCAGAAGTTTGTCAGAGAAGTACTGAAAGCAGTACCTTTGATTCATGAGCGCATGGAAGAAGCAGACAATGGGAAACTGCATTTCTACAGACCATCAAACAATCAGACAGCAGAGAAAGAGATTCCGTCCATGACAAATCATCAAGTGAAGACTCCCTGCCATATCAAAAAGAGAAAGCATCAGCCAGAAAAGCATGACACTTTACATCACAGCCCACCTGCAAAACAACCATGCTCATCAGCTCTTACTGCAGAAGACATTGACTTGTTGAACAGCTATTAAGGCCTGCAGCCAAGTCATGCTCCACAAAGGTTAAAAAGCAGCATGAGCAATTAGCCTCAAATGAACCATAGCCATTTCCAAGATAATGTGAGCTGCAAAAACTGTTTATTAGCTTCAGGTAGTAAAGTTGATATATTTTTATAAATAAAGTTTTGAATTTTACATTTATCTAATTTCCTTGCTGGTCATTTCGTAAACCAGTTTAAACCAGTTTTACACTGATGTCATTAAAAATGTAGCTGTATCTATTTTGGGGCCCTGCATTAAATTCTGTTCATATGCTTCCTTGTCAAAAACCTGGTGTCATCACTACAACTCCACTGCTGACTGAATCTGGTGTGTTTGCAGTTAATGTAACCACACCCTTCAAAAACACATGATGAATAGGCTGCAGATGTCTGGTAAGATCACTTCTTTCTAAATCCACAACCCTATCTTTTTATTTATGTTTTATTTTTTTCCATTTTCAAACTTGGGGCTTCATCCCCAGCTGATGCTGCTTCAAGTTACATCACTTGAGGCAACTTACGACACCTTTGTCGATAGCAATAAAAGGCTTTGTACAGCTGTCTTCACATAAATGCACTAGTACTTCACATACCTGTAAACAGACCTTTGATGTGTAAGATCTGTGCAGTTCCAGTTAAAATCTAATTACCACACAGCAAACCTTGAGGCTAAGTCATATTCCAACATACAGAAACAGTACATGTAGCACCATGTAGACCAACAGGCCTCAGTGGCTGCGCATCTTATACAGAACCCACCTCACTTGTGAATACTAATTTCCTAACACTGCACACACAAACATTAATACAATTCACAACCTCATTACAGACATCACAGTGATAAAACAGGCGTCCTGTCATCACATACACTCACTGGCCACTTTATTAGGTACACCTTGCTACACCTGCGACCTGTCTTAATTCTTTGTGACATATTTTCAACAGGTGTTGGAAACATTCCTCCAACATTTTGGTCCATGTTGACATGATAGCATCATGCAGTTGCTGTAGATTTGTCAGCTGCACATCCATGATGCCAATCTCTGGCTGCACCACATCCCAAAGGTGCTCTATTGGATTGATATCTGGTGACTGTGGAGGCCATTGGAGTACAGTGAACTCATTGTCATGTTCAAGAAACCTGTGATTTGAGATGATTTGAGCTTTGTGACATGGTACATTGTTCTGCTGGAAGTAGTCATCAGAAGATGGTACACTGTGGTCATAAAGGCATGGACATGATGAGCAACAGTAATCAGGTAGGCTGTGGTAATTAAACTGCTCAATTGGTACTAAGGGACCCAAAGAGTGCCAAATATCCCCCAGACCATTACACCACCACTCTCCTGAACCGTTGATACTAGGCAGGATGAATCCTGCTTTATGTTGTTTATGACAAATTCTGACCGTCTGAATGTCACAGCTGGAATCGAGAGTCATCAGACCAGGCAACGTTTTTTCAATCTTCTATTGTCCAATTTTGGTGAGCCTGTGTGAATTGTAGCCTCAGTTTCCTGTTCTCAGCTGACAGGAGTGGCACCTGCTGTAGCCCATCTTCTTCAAGGTTGGATGTGTTGTCCTTCAGAGATGGTATTCTGCATTCCTTGGTTGTAACGAGTGGTGATTTGAGTTACTGTTGCCTTTCTATCATCTCCAACCAGTCTGCCCATTCTCCTCTGACCTCTCACATCAACAGGACATTTTCATCCACACAACTGCTGCTCACTGGATATTTTGTTTTTCGGACCATTCTCTGTAAACCCTACAGATGATTGTGTGTGGAAAAACCCAGTAGATCAACCGTGCCACGTTCAAAGTCACTTGAATCAACTTTCTTCCCCATTCTGATGCTCGGTTTGAACTTTACCAAATTGTCTTGACCATGTCTACATGCCTAAATGCATTGAGCTGTGGCCATGGGATTGGCTGATTAGCTATTTGTGTTAACAAGCAGTTTGAACAAGTGTACCTAATAAAGTGGCCAGTGAGTGTAGAAGTGCTACTCTTTTCAGTCTAGAATAAATAATTGGAGTCAGTCAGAAAAATGGGACTAATTTAACAATAAATGACCACAACTGATTTGAATTTCCAACAGAACATATTCAAAGGTAGCACTGTCCCCACCGCAGCATTGTGCTCAAAATGCAAATATACTAACTACAGTGTAATGTGAATAACTATCACACTGTACTATAGCTTGAACTTACCTGTGTACATGGTAACACTGAGCAATTGTCCTACAAATCCGCCCCCTTTAAAATTGTTGCACTGGCTATTTTAATACTTGTTTTTTTCTACAGCTGCATTCTTGTGTCCAAACATTTTTTTTGGTTTACGGTAGACCCCAAAGTTTAAAAAAAAAAAAAAAAAAAAAAAATACACTCAATACCAACAGCTTTACTCTTATATTTAATTCTGATTCATCATGAGAACAGACAACAGTGAAGCAGGAAAGACTTCAGTATGTACCGTCACTATCAAGTAAGATTAAGAGCATATAATTTTATTGTAAAATTCAACATCACCGCAGTAGAAACATGAAAACAAACGGGGTGAGTCCGCAATGTCGGCACAGTCTATTTTACCAAAAGTTGAGGGTTTGGGTGAAACCTCTATCACTTCAAGTCACAAAAGAGTTCATTTACACAATCCATAAAATAAGCACACCAACAGAAAGCTAATGCACACATCAAAATTGCAAGGAAAATCCCGAAACCTATTTGACTTGTACTGTCATTTCTATATTATAATGCCTCAATCACACCATTATACAGAAAAAAACTTTCTATCACTCCAATTTTAAAAGCTTTAAATGGAGAGGAGACATTATATCATCCAATACAAAATGTTCTGCAAGTAGTTACCCCTGTTAAGACCACAAGCAGCAGAGGTCTTCCAATAAAAATCAAACGCAGACTATTCATAAAGGAGGATGTCCCTTCTGTTATACAGCTTGTGGCTTCTCCTAGATGTCAGATTGGCCCAGGTTCACTTTGGAAGGGAGCGGTCCGGCCTCTTCTTCTGGCCCTTTGGAGGTGATGATCAGCAGGGAAGATGCTGGATATGGAGTCAGTTTCTGTTTATCAGTGTACTCCCTATCGCCATAGATGCTCAGTTTCTGCAAAAAAAAAAAAAGGGGGGGGGGGGAAATATATGAAAAACTGTTTTTGATGCATTTAAGTTAATCTGTATAAAAACCAAGATGTAAAAATGACTCTCCAGAACATCACTGCCTCCGGTTAGTTTGTTATTTTTAATATAGATTTAACAGACAAGCTGTATTGTATTACTAAGTCAGCTTTAGAGGTGCTAGTAGGCCAACTGGTAGCTGCAGCTTCCTGATTATTGATCACATGTAAAAGTAGCCTTGATTTTTTTTCATCTAACTCAGCAATAAAACAGGTTATCCATTTACCCCACTTCCAGTCTTTATCAAAGCTATCTTACCCAGCTGCTTGTTCTAAGCATTTTCTGGTATTTCTGACAATTTAATAAACAAAAATATCCAATATGCTTAAGTACTCAAAATACTAATTACCATAACTGGCTAAAATATATATGGATTTTTTTTTTATTATTTTACATTCTTAACATTTTACTGCTGGTAAGTCTGTTTTGGTGCAGGCTAAAAACTCTTCGAAAATTTTCTATGCAGGAGACAGTAGCATTTTTCTAAAAATGTAGAGCTATTCTTTGAGGTTTTTCAGGTAACACACATTACAAACAAAAAAGCAACCAAGTATAGTGAGGACAAAATAGAACTACAGTACCCAGAAATTACACATAACAAACATACCTAGATTCAACTTGTATCTGAACAAAAGTGCCATGACTTTCTAAAAAAAATGACAGCACAGTACGCACCTCAGCGGGTACATACTGGTCTACAGCTGTTGCCACAGTGGCACAGCAGATCCAGATCAGGACCAACACAGACAGGATCAGAGTTGTAGTTAGAATCCAACCTGGCAGCCAAGGGTTCCTAAAGAGAGAAGAGCAAATATTAAGCTTGTGTGGCTCCCCAGGGGCTAGATCCTTAGTGCTGTTAACGCCATCTTCTACTAAGACAAGCAACTGAACATCCCTGATAATGTGGACAAAAATGCACAAACCAACCTTGAGAGACAGCTGAAGAGGTTGTATTCATCGTCATAGCTGCGGTCTCCAGTCATATCTCTGTCCCTCTCCTGGATTAAAGTGCGATGGTATTCTTTGTAAACTGGGCTGCTCAGCATGGGGACTTTAAAATTAGAAATAAAAGTTGTTAGGCATGTAAACACATTTCACCTCCTAATTGCCATTGCTGTGTTACGGATCATGGATTGCATTTCAAACACAGCCTAGATGTAGGCATTTTTAGACCGCTTACTCTGAAGGATAAGGCAGATATTATTCAACATTTTTTGTTGTAGTATATAAACTCCACTTGAAAAAGCCAAAACTAACAATATATTAGTTTGTCTCTCACTACTTTCTACTGCACTACATTATAATGCTTCATCAAAAATGCCAGTAATTCACACTTATTTCACAATGTAACCAACAGCCATACAAACATGACAAATGACAGCATTTTAACATCTCTTAAGTTCTCTGACTGTATTCTGTACACTATGATTTCAGTTGTTTTTCAACAAGACAATGAACATCTCTGAGTATCAGGTACTGACAATACAGGCAATACTTAAAAGGCTAATTCATTGTTGGTTCTTGTTTTCTTCATGACAAAACAATAAAGTAGAGAACATCACCACCTTTATCCTTTAAGTAGAATTTAACAAAACTGAAAGGAGGGCTTACAGCTCTTCTCTGGCTCCTCTTTATCTCCTCTCTCCAGTTCAAGCTGGGTGAAAAACTTGACTTGTGGTTCACTCTGTTAAACAGATGACAGAATTATTGGGTTTGAAACGGTGTTCTCCACTGCATTTGCACAATCAGAGGATGAGCTGTGCTGCTTGTATACAGAATGTTGGATTAGATCACCTCATTTTCCTGTAGTCAATACTGTACCTGGAAAATGACAACTTTTCCATCATCAGCCTGGAGGTAGAATGTCCACGTGGAAGTGATAAAGCTGTGGGCCTGACTCATTACATCTTCCCAAAATCCTCTGACCAGAGTCAGGGGATACAGCAGGTGAATCCTGGGCATCATGACCTCCAACTGAAAAATAATATAGAGAATACTAAGCACCCTGTTTTTTTTTTAAAAAAAATTGTATCATGTCTATATTGAGCACTGAGTGACTGTTGCATACTTTTACCTGCTCAATTCGCTGCTCAGCAAATGGAAGTTGATTCTGACAACCCAGGTTGCATGCATACTGTTCATCTGACTGAGTGTAGGCTTCGCGACAGGCTGCAGAAATGTAGAGGTGGTAATAAGCAACAGATGGTAAAACTGGATTATAGACATGAGGAAAGGAGGTTTTTACTGCAACCCTGCTTATTGTGTAACTGGGTGTGTTAGCTTAGGGCTGACTATAAGCATTGACTATTCTTTACTGCTGTATTGCAAGTATTTACACAGGAATATTTCCCCAGTGAGATATCAATAAAGTTTATCTTAAAAAGCATCATCCTAGAGACTTCGACTCAGTAAAAAATAAATAAATTAATTAAACAGGTCAAAGGCTCAGTGTATAGCTTACTTGATTCACACTCAGATTTAGTCTGATTCAAATCTTCACTGTCACGAACAAACTGACAAATGGAGAACAGACGACAGCCTCTCTGACAGGCATAGAGTTCCTCCTCCTGTAAAACAAACCAGAGGACCAGTTGAATGCCTCGACAAACAACGGCATCCGTGAGGGTGACGCACTTTCGACTTTAACATAAGTCACAAACAATACTTCCACTAAACAACGCGTGTTGTAACAGAGTTTGGTACACAGGCCCACCTTTGCTTCGCTAACTTACTAAACGTTAGCTAACGCTAGCAGAAATTACTTTCCCCAGCAAGATATGCACTCACCCGCGGATACGTGTGCAAACTGTATGTCATTTCACAGGACTTATGACAGGAGACTGTGCTCCCCAAAACGCTGTCGAACACATCTGAAGATGCTGAGGCGTAAGCAAGCAGGACGGAGAGTCCCAACATACAGGAAAAAGAGGAAAGACTCCCCATTTTGTTCGTGAAAACCTAAACAATCAACACGCTCCTCTTCCTTGTCCTCCTTAATCTGCTTGCTTTCTCGCGAGAACTGGTAACATCGCGGGAGAATTCCCTTTAATATTTTGCTATGTTCAAGTACTCCTTACCTAATCATCCAACTTTTAGGAAACTGACAACATAGTTCATGTTTCTATTTTCTTTGTGTATTTAGTATATCCTCAAGGATTGTATGTGTATATTTTACAGTAAATCCAGTCATACAGCTGTGCAGAAGTAACCTCATGTAGTTCATCTTATATTACTGAGCTAATTTTACAACATAAATTACACTGTAGGGTCTCAACCTCAGAATTTAAACTTGTTTGGTTAATCTGTATTATCAGTCTTATTTTTCCTCTGAAAGACATTTTGGCACAACAGCTGTTACTTTAAACCTGCTTATAAAAACGATGACTTGTTTTTGTAATCTTCTAAATGGGTATGTAAGGTAATGTAAAATAGTACTTCACTTAGTAAGACCTGCAGGTACTTTTGTAGACATATATCCTAATCCAGGAACTGTAGTATTTTGATAACGGTAAAATGCGCCACAAAAATCTGTAAAAATGTTACATTATTAATAGCTCTAAAGGACACCACCTGAAGACGTAACTTATGAAACAGTCCGCTCCTCTTCTTGAGGAAAATGCAGACGTAATAGCATAAACTATTATATATAAAAATAAAGTATCACTAAATGATAAAGAACGATAAAATCACATCACAGTAACGGTATTTTGAAAATTATTTTGCAGTTTAGTCATTTATATATATTGCTTCTTCTTTCTTTTTCTTTTAACATACGGAATTCTTTACTGAAAATAAATTTTGTACCATGTTTAATTCCACAGTTTTCAAACGCATTGAGCTCTAATCACCACTTTGCCTGTTTCCGACAGTACCTGAAGGCAACACTAGTCGCTCGTTGCCCTACAGCGGCAACTAGCCTTACCAAGCAGATGATTTATCACGGTTTTCTGTATACTGGGAGCGGGTAATGTGCACAATACAGAGGAATAACTTGATTCAAGCCAGCAATACGTTTAATCTGTTAAAATTCAAATGCTGGCTAGAGTTAGCGAGGTAACATTTAAGCAGGTAACTGCTAACAGCTGTTAGCAGTGCTAGCAGTTCTGACATGAGCTTCAAATATCCGAAACTAGTTTCTATTTAGTCCACAAAACTTTTTCATTACCACATTGTCTAAATCTCTACAAGGTTCTACTTTGTGGTTCAAAATGGACAAGTTTGTTGTTCGGCTCCCTAAAAGTGAAACTCTTCAAAAAGCGAAGAGCGACGAGAAGGTTTATAAACAAACTACAATAGAATCTTTACGGGTGAGCTAATGAACATACAGCTGAATGAACGGGATACAGTCATGGTTTCTGTGTGACAGATGTACTTAGTAACTGCTCGCCCTTATGTCTCTTACAGAGAGTGGTTGTGATTGAGGACATTATGCGCTACAAGTCCATGTTGGAGCTGCCAGAACAGAACAAGGACAACCTGCTGACTGCCTTGACCGAGCTGAGCAAGAAGATCCCATCCAGAGAGGTGCTCAAGTCCACAAAGATAGGTACACAGAGCCAGCCCTTATGTTAACATGATATCTATCAGCAGTTTGCTCGTTGCTATTCTGATGTAGTGGTGCTTAAAAGATTGTGAATATTTCTGCCCAATGATGACCTAAAAAAATCCAAAGATTTCACACAAGTCCTAAATGTACATAAAGATGACCCAATTAAACCAATGAGACAAAATAGTTTACAATATATTGTTGTTATGGTTGTTATTGTCCAGAAAAAAAAAATACTATCTACCTATTTTATTCCACATAACCGGAGCCAGGCCGTGTGGCAGCAGGCTAAGCAGTTTCATTGTTTAGGTCACTACCCAGATGACCATAGGTGAGGAGCTGTTACAATATTACATATAGTACATACTCTGTGTAGCTATGGAAAGTGAACCCATAAGATTAGCATTTAATTTGAAGGTGACATCAGAATATTCACAGCACATGGTTGTGGATGAGATTTCTCAGGACCTCAGGAAAAAAAAACTGTTGTTGATGCCCATCAAGCTAAAAAAAAAAATGGTTACAAAACTGTCTCTATAGAGTCTGAGCTCCACCAATCCACAGCTGGACATAGTGAATACAAATGGAGGAAGTTCAGGATCATTGTTTTCTTCCCCAGGACTGGCCATCCAACAAAGATCACTTCAAGATCAAGGCATGTAATAGTCCATGAGAACATAAAGGAACCCAGGGTAGCGTCTCTCACATGGGCAAATCTTAATGTTAATAAGTCCACCATCTGACAGTGGTGTGCATGGTAGGACTGACAGGAGGAAGCTACTCCTCCCAAATAGTAACCATTGCTTCCCATCTGATGTTTGGTAAAGACTACATGGGCAAGTCAGGAACTATTGCAAAAAACAATTAATTCTGAATTATACCAGACAGGATTTAAAGGAAAGTTGTTCTACAAAGAACAGTTAAGAAGAAAGTTTATATTTAGGATTGGCCAAGACAAAGTACTGACTATTCAATAGAAATATCATGATAAGATCTAAAGCAAGCAGTTCTTGTGATCTGACGCTGTTCTAGATGGAGAAACAGCTAAAATTCTCCCAAGCTGACATGCAGGATTGATCAATTGTTACCCGAAATGTTTAGTTGTGGTTATTACTGCACGAGTGAGGATACAACAGATTCTGAGAACAAAGGTTCACAAAATTGGTTCAAATACATTTGCCCTCTGACATGTAATATTGGAGCATTTTCCTCAATAAATAAGTACATTTTTGTCTTATTAGTTTACTTGGTTGTCTTTATCTACCTTCAGGATTTGATGATGCTTCAGGTTATATTTATGCAGAAATACAGAAAATTCTATAGGATGCACAATTGTTCATGCACCACTGCACATCACTAGATAGACTCATGCATTATTGATGTGAAAAGCATAAACATATATTGTCCGGTCATAAAAAGTTTCCATTTTATTCCCTGTAGCACTGACTGTTGAACCAAGTCAATTTTAACTTTAATAACAGTTTACTAGCTAAAATTAAGTTGGCTTGAATTGTGTTGTAACTACAGCATTTTAAGTCAAAAGAGCAAACCACAATCCAAACTGTGTTTACCTCAGAAAAGCCAGGTTAGTCATCAAACTCATAATATTTAAATGAGTTCAGCACATAATTAAAGCATCTTTCCCCTAAGGTCACACAGTCAATAAAATGCGAAAGCATCTGGACCCTGAGGTGAGTTCAATGGCAGCAAAGGTTTACACTGACTGGAGGACATTCATTGAGGAGAATTCAAATAAGCCATCTATTGAAGTGCGCTCCGACAAACAGTCAGAAGCACTCAGGAGCAACGCGAGAAGACTCATGTGTGAAGCCCTGGAGGTCAAGGTGAGAAAGAGCATCTCAGTGAAGTTCAGTGTAATGGCAAAAGCCTTTGTCTTGTACTTGTTCGGTCCATTGTGCATCTAATTTACATTTGACAATTTATTTACATGGCAGTGGTTGTGACGATTTAGAAACATCAATTGATGGGAGATGCTACAGCGAACAGCTGTTAAATTGTATGATGTATATAAACTGTCTCAGGTCATGGTTTTGTTTTTGCATGGCGTCAGGAATAAAATTGTGACAAAACCGTGTTTCCTTCAGTTAAATGTTTCCTTCTTTATCAGGAAACATACTGTATGTTGAAGACTTTGATGAAGACAATCCAAATTGATGACATTCACTAGAATTCTGAATAAAAGATTCATGCATGAAGCACCACTTTAATTTATCACTGATTACCACTTCATTGTTTGAATTTGTACACATTTTATATGTGAGGATACTTAGCAAATTGACCTTTCTGAAAGTTATTCAGTTTGTTTGCTGCAAGTTTGTTGACCCCACTTTTTTTAACCAAGTGTCTGATTGCTTGAACAATGTTCCTGTTCATCTATTTGGTCACTGGCTGATTCATTTGTATTATTTTATATTTATGTGTTATGTGTTTTCTGCTTATTTTCATATCTGACCTACAGGAGGATTCTGCTCTAATAGACAACATAGAGAGAGAGGTGTTTCACCAGAGCTCCCGGTTAGTCAGCTCTTCATACAGGCGGACTGTTCGAACGCTGGTGTTTGCCTTCAAACACAACCCTGACATCAGAACTCAAGTGAAGGACAACACAATGTCAGTCAACCAGCTGGTTTCTAAATACAAAAAGTAGCTTATGATAAATTAGGCTTAGTCTTGGACTGCACATTGAAGGCTGTTTTGAGCAAGTTTTTTGGGGGCACAAACATTTTATTATTTTTTAAATATTTTAGTGATTTTCTGTAAATACCATACAAAATACATTTGTGGCACATCAGTATCCCTCCACTTATTTTTAACTGCACATTAATTGCTGATATCATTTTTATAATGGAATCGTATGATATTTTTTTGTCAGTATTTTTTATGGTGTCTGAACCTTTCATATAAAAAATGATTTAAAAAATGACAATTTCAGCACTGGAGTCCATTCTTTGATGTATGACATCATACATATATGTATATATGTCACTAAAGTAGCACCAGCCAAACAATAGCTATTATCATGAGAATGACAGCTAGAACACAGATACTGATGAAGACAATATCACTAAAGTCATAAGGCTCAGCTTCCGGATCTCCTGCATGACCATTATTGCCATTGTCGGCCTGCTGGGCCTGCTCTTCCAGACGGCGCTCCTCTGCTGAAATGATGGACACTGATGCTATCTTCCGCAGGGCATCACATTGTATCTTATATTCTTGTACATTTTGCTGCTTGCCGTCCGAGAAATCAATGTAGAGTTTGTTTACGAGCATGGTGATGTTTCGATGTTTCTGTAAGAGATCATTAAGTACAATATTAATAACAGCAAGTCACAAATGTCTGTTTCAAATCAGCATCTAACAGCTAAAATATGGTAAATCATTGCCTATTGTAGTCAGTAGGTGATTTGAGGGGGATGAACTGAGATGGCATCCTCCATGTTAGCAAAAATGACCAAAATTCACAAAATACAGCCCCTTGTGAACCTGTCATCCTTCCTGTGTGTTTTTGTTGGTGGCGTGGAAGCAGGAAAGTGCTCCCATCCCAACATTTCCATTGTTAAAAAAAAAAAAAAACAAAACCCTAAAACTACACATCATCTGCTGATTACAGTATACAAGTAGTGAGTAGTACTAGTCACCTGACTGGCGGTACCACAGTGAACAAACTGTGCAAGTATCTTATAGGAGGTGGCTGTTAACTGTGCTGCACAGGATGGGTTTCCCAGGTAGATGTTCTCACGTTCCAGCTGAGGTAAGGACTGCTGTGGTATCAGAATGGTGAATTCTGATCTTGTGCAGCTAACATTTACAGGCACCACTTGAATTCAGAGGAACAAAAACACAGGTCACAAAATTTAAAAGCGTAAGAATAACATAGCAAAGAATCATCTGCAGAAGCAAGCATTTAGTCACTTAGTCTTACTAGATATTTTTAGCTAACATTTAGCCTGCAAATATTGTAAGGAGGAGGGAATGCATGTCTTAAACCTGCGATCTTCACAAGATAAGTCGAAGCTTATGATACAGTGGTGTGAGGCAAGCAAAATTTGTCATTCTGAAAATGAATCTGCCTATACGAGGAGCATTTACCTCCGAGATAAGAGGCAGTAAACCCTCTATGAGCTTCATTTCTGTCTGTGCTCAGCACCACCAGCAACTTGTTGCCCCTTGAGATGAGAGAAGAGGGTTGCTCTGTGCCACACCAGCGTCCCAACAGGGTGTCTGTCTGACTGTCCCCGTCGTAAACTGCAACTGAGTCATAGTCGCACTCATCTGACAAACTGTTGCGGTCCTCCAAGTCCATAAAGGGAAAGAAGAGTTTGATGCGGTATCCAGCTGCTAGAGTGATGCTCCAGTGGCAGTTGATGTTGTTTGGGTAGATGTTGGGGAAATGTGGGCTGCTGAAGTTACCACTCACATCTGACAGGACCTGCTGGCATTCACCTGATAAAGCACAGTTCATAAGAAAGTCCTCTTTATGTATTTATTAGCTTAATACATGCTTCATCCTCCATTCAAATAGTCTTTTGAATTTAAAAATTCATGTAAAGTTTTAGAAGGTATGTAAGTATTAATGTTTACATGGGGAAAAATATAATTCCCTGAAAGTTTATAGAATGAGCTTGGCATTTGGGAAATATGCACATTTGCTGTCTTGACAAGAGTTACATGAGCAGATCAATATTATATTTATTTACAGTGGAACAAAATTTATTACTTTAGCTTAGAATAAGATGGAAAATAGAGGAAACAACTGTCCTGGTCACTGCACCTGACCAAGAAAAAAGTAAAATAGAAATTGTCTTTTTTTCTCAGGATTTTGTCAAGATCAAACAAAAATATAACACATTCCATGTGTGAGCTTTAAGCATACTAGTATGCAGATTCCATTATATTTGGACAGTGGCTTTATGAATATACAACCAGCTGTTGTGCCCAGCTACATAATAAAAGAACAGACATGAGGGTAACTGTCCGTAAGAAAACCAGTATTACCCAAAATGATGAAATAGTCCTTTAAAACTGTGACACTTTATAGGTTTTTACAATATCATTATTGACAAAATTATTGATACATTTGAATGCGTATAATTTGTGCAGTCACCTTTTCTGCTACATGTTAGGATTTTTATCCTCTTTTTAGTTAGTTAATGTAACAACATGTCTTTATTGGCTATCTTTGAGTCTGTGGATGCTTTCTTAGCCTTCAAGGTAACTGGTTTTCAGTTCTGAATTTGTGAGTGAATTAATTTTTGTGAATACAGGTTGTTTTAGGTCTAACAGAGTAGTTAAAAGCACATTGTTGTTAACTGAACAACATCTTAGATGCTGCAGTTACATACAAATAACATAGACAGTCAAGGTGAAGAAATAACAAAAGGCCTTTTGCATATTGGTGAACCCAAACTATATTTTCTTACCTGAGTAATAGTAGGCTTTGAACCCTCGTCCCCCAATGTTGAAGTCAGACTTGAAAACTACCAGAAGTTGGTTGGAAGTGGTGACTATGTTGGGGGGTTTGTCTGCCCCACAGTATTTGCCAAGGTGGCGGTGGGTGACTGTTGGGCCGTCAAACAGGGCAACAAAGTCAAAATTACATCCTTCATTGTTTTCAAGCTGGAAGTCCAAGAACACCAAGGTGACCACACTCGTGTTAGACACATGGATGGCCCAGGTGCAGTCGGCATTGTTGCTGTACTCCTGAGGATATCCTGGACTGGAGATCACACCTGATAGACCGGTCAGGACTCCACCACACATATCTATAGTATGCAGGAGGCAAACTCAGATGTAACTTTCATTTATCTGTATGAAAAAGGACCAATCATGGTACAAAATTTGTTGTATGGGAGAGTCTGAAAAATATCAAGGGTCTACCTGCAACACTGTATGTGCACTGGTTACTCATTTTCCTCTGTCTTTGTAGTGAACTCATTGATCAGAGTGCAATCAACGATATAAACATCTTTGAAAATATTGAAAACAGTAACTTTTTTGCCTCAAAGGTTGACAAAGGTCTGTCAGTGTATCTGGCAATTCAAACTGAAATGTCTCAGTAACTGTTAGCACGTTAACATGCTAAGCTCAGATGATAATGGGAAACATTGTAACCATGCTAAACACAAGCTAAGATTATCATTGAAAGCATGGTGATATTTTGAGATGTGCCTCACAAACACCCACAGAACTATTAGCATGGATCTCAGTGCTGTATCAAAATAATGGTATGGTGAGATGAAGGCCAAGAAATTTTAGCTTAAAGCCATAAATGAAGTTACTGCCACACAGTCAGACAAAATCAACCGAAGTTTTGGGCGGTTAGCCCAACGATCCCTGTCATATTGCATTAATTAGAGCAAGCTACCTTTTCTGTAGCCAACACTGAATCCCCTGAAGGCCACATGGCGGTCTGAGTGGAAGATGATGGACATGACATTCCAAGATGAGGTGAACTGAGGAGGAGAGATGTCACCACAAAATGTCCCAAGGAGGTTCCCCTCATCCTCAGCTATGCCATTATATATTTTGATGTAGTCATAAGCGCAGCTGCCGTGGTACTCCAGCTCAAAATGGTGGAAGGTGAGGAGGACAGAGGAGCCCTCTGCCACCACAATTAGCCAGGAGCAGTCTATGCTGTAAGGATACAGGCCTGGGAAGTTTGGACTGGAGATATTTCCCAATGGAGCTGAGAGGATTCCTCCACATTTGACACCTTATAATTACAAAAAACATTTCCTTTCAGCTCAGAGAAGAAAGGCATTGGATAAAGATCTGGGCTTATCTCTTACTTTTGTGACTATTTTCTAGCCACCTCATGCAACCTTTGAATCCGTATTACAAGTTGACATTGAACAACTGAGGCCCAAAATTATTTGTATCTACAGTACCTGCAAGATAAAGTACCCCCATGAAATTTTAGCATTGCACCATCAAAATAACAAATAGCAACTCACCTTTTTTAGAAACAGCCTTGTCAACGAGCAGTAGTAAATGAATCAGTATAGTCACCCTGAGACTCATGTTGTTATTGTTGATTCGGCTATTGTCACACCTCAGCTACACCAGCAGAAACACACAACGACAATGTCAGAGCACACAGCCTTGAGACATCAGCAGTGGCACCTGTAGAGGTAATAGGACTTTGAAAAATTCATCCGCAGCCTGAACGAGGAATCTGATACCTACCTGGGACACGCTGTGCCCTCTTCGCTAAATTTTAATGACTGATATCCAATGAGCATGAGTGGCTTGTCAGGACACTGTTTGGAGAGATGTTATACATTTTTAATGATAGTCACATACACAGACCCTACACACACACACACACACACACACACACACACACACACACACACACACACACACACACACACACACACACACACACACACAATGAACACCACTTGTGACTGAAGTTGTTAAAGAGACAGGAAGACAGAGAGGGTACATCGCATCTGTCACTAATGAAAATGCTTTCATTAAAGTACAGTGAGAAGAGTCCAGAAATACTGAGGTCACAATGTGAAACTGCCACTGTGTGGATATTCTTCAGTAAAATCAGCTTAAGCATGCATCTGCATTTTAATGCATTTGAATATCAAAACTAAAAATGTGCAGAATAATAATAGTCTGCTCTATTTCTGTTTCTTCTGAGGCTCACACTTTTGTTTGAGTAGGAGAAAACTCCTACTCAAAGTGCTCTGTGATTAACCAAATAATTTAATGTTGAAGGAGGCTGAACTACTCTTTTAACCATCAATCATACTGTAATAAACAAGCCAGTCACAGGTCTACGTCTTGCTCACAAACTCATTTTCATGTCTAATAAATGTAGGTCATCCAAAAGCAGAGTTTCATGAAATCTAGCTGAGTTCAGCTGTAAAGTCTATGATCATTACTCAGTAACAGTGCTTGGATACTGCTATGTTCTTCAGCAGTTCTTAAATCGATCTGTTCTGTGATTTCATGTAACAAAGTGCTTAACTGTATGGGTTATTTCTCATTTTATTTTCAAGAATTTTATCTCAGATTTACATAAAACAAGCCACTACGTTATAACTGTAGGACACAAGGACACAAGCTTTTTTTAATGCAAATTTTGTTTATACTCGTGTTTCTGTTTTTGAGAAGAATAGTGAAATGGTTCTCAAACAGAAATGTTGTTGTATTTGCCAAATGCCAATCATATCTATGACTCATTCTCTTTGTTTTGGCAATCTTATAGCTGAACAGTGCAGACACATGTAGACAATAATCCTGACTCTATAGAGTGTATAACAGACACTGTGATAAAGTACTCCCATTATAAGCCTATTCTGCAAACAAATGTTTGCTGTTCCAGCAGAACTGTGAAGGCAAGGCTTTTAGAGGAATATATCTAATAGTCTGTGTGTGCAAGATTAATACCTCCAGAAACCTGCTAGATGGTGCTACCACACTGTGAAAACACCATTGGCTTTTCAAACATCACATCTAGCTCTAAGCTGAAATAAATAAAAATGTGATTAAAATCAGTCAAGTGTTTTTTTGCACAGCAGTTTCTGGAACTAAAATGAACTGAAGCCTTTGAATTTTAATTCTGTCCTCTCCAAAGCTTGTCATTGTTCAAAAATGTGGGTACTGGGCAGAAATGTGTTTCTGAAAGATATCGTGTGTTTAGAACAATTAAATCATGTATTTTAAAAAAATAGTCAAAAAACAAATAAGGTTGAAAATTCCAGTATAATAAAAGGGAGCTTAAGCCAAACAAATAGCAACTGTTTGACAGGGGACATTTCACATAGACTAATTCAGTGGTTTGGTCCAGAAATAGATAAAAATGAGTGTTACACTTTGTTATAATTAGGGCTATGAACAAGCCATTGCTCATACTTATCAGAAATGTGTGGCTCTTCAGGTGTGTGGCAGGTGTGAACATTATCCTAATGTGTGTGGTGCGGATGGGGCACTTTTTTAAAAAATTTTTTTAGTCCAAACTGCAAAAAGGCAAATATTGGGAGTGTTGATATTTGTGTGCTTAAAAAACTAATAAAACATTGTCTGCTTACAAATTTTTTTCCACACATATTGACAAAAGTGGACTGCACAGTGACTTGGTGGTTTGCACTGTTGTCTTGCACCTCGAAGATCCCAGGTTCGTATCCCCGCCTTCCTGGGATCTTTCTGCATGGAGTTTGCATGTTCTCCTTGCATGCGTGGGTTTTCTCTGGGTTCTCCGGCTTCCTCCCACAGTCCAAAAACATGCTGAGGGTAGTTGGTGATTCTAAATTGTCCTTAGGTGTGAATGTGAGTGTGGTTGTTTGTCTCTATATGCAGTGATAGACTGGTGACCTGTCCAGGGTGTCCCCTGCCTTCACCCTAAGTCAGCTGGGTTAGACTCAAGCCACCCCTGACTCTAATGAGGATTAAGCGATCTATAGATGATGGATGGCTGGATGGATGGATATTGGCAAAAGGTCTCTTGGTAACTGCTCATTCTGATCCTATAGCTCCCAATATGGGAGGAATGACAAAGCTGATGTTTCTGACACAGCCTGCAGTCTGTCAGAACATCTCCATGCCATTTCCATGTTTGGCATGATTTGTCTTTAACTGTTTTTTAATGCATGGAGTATTTCTGTTGATAAAGCCTATGGATAACTTTGAACAAATTTATGCTGAATATTATTTAGATGTAAACTACAGTGTTGCAACTGGATCTTTTACTTTGCTGCTGGTTGACTGAACATTTGAATCTTGTTTTAGCTCTTCTGAGAGCAAGCTCCATTAAATACTCAGTTGCAACAACAGAGTTTTACTAAATGGCATTCTGGGTATTTACCATGAATAAAACTGCTATTGCAGTGGTGATCACTTTCATGCAGAGCTGGACCAGTCAAACTGAACAGGGGCATAGGAAACACTGCACCAACCTTGTACATTCCAGTCCCATCTAGCGCTACCTTACAGCCAGAAATGTTGTTCCTCCTTGTTAGGGATTTTCTTTCTTTTTTTTTTTTTTTTTACGTTTCCATCTTCTCCATACCAAGGACAATATTGATATGTCATTGCACTGCCAATTCGGGGAGCTCACAGATTGGATTATGAACTATAATGAGCTAAGCCTCCCTCTATAGTTATGAGGGCAATGAAATCCATTATTTGGGTTACGGAACAGAAAGGAGAGAGGATCAGCTTCCTTTGGCAATGGCTGCTGTCCTATTTTCACTCAACTAAATCCAGTGAGATGACACTTGCTTCATTAGTGGTAGTTTTTGTTATTTGTGCAAACTTAATTGCTTATAGATTGAAAAAGAACCCGTTGCATCGCAGAAAATGGCCACAGAAATGATGCCAATTTCAAGTAATGTGACACTCTAAAGTCACTGCTTTAGATTGTGACTTAAGTCATGAGACAGGACTTTATTTAGCTGATGACCTACCTACAACTTCCTGCACTGAAAAGAAACATTGCCTTTGAACATAAAGTAGCTCCATCTAAAAAAAACCCCAAAAAACTTAGACTCAACTGGTGAAACAAATGCAAAATAAATATATTTCTGGGAGGCAGTGTTGAAATCAAGTGGCTTATAAAGAAAGTGCATTATTTTATACATAGAGGCATTTTGACTTGTCTAAGCAGGAAAAGTACAGGATTAACTAACATAATTAATGAAGTCTGTGCTTCATTAAATGCAGCAGTAAGCCATGTCAGTGAGCTAGAACACACAACAGCAGCATCCTCAAACTACTAAAGCAAAATGGAATGCAGGCCATGTCGTGCTCCATGCTGAAATGCCCATCGGCTGGTAAAATATATTAAATCAGTTTTTAGTTTGCCTTTGGATTTAGTCTTCTGTTGTTTTGTTTTTGTGTCCAGTCGCCAATTTAGATAAACTCGAAGAAAAACTATGTAACGCTACCATCCATCCATTATCTGTACACTGCTTAATCCTCTGTAGGGTTGCAGGGGGGCTGGAGTCTATCCCAGCGGACTTAGGGTGAAGGCAGGGTTCACCTGGACAGGTCACCAGTCTACTACAGGGCTATGTATAGACATAAACAATCGCACGTACAATTTAGAATTACCAGTTAACCTCAGCATGTTTTTGGACTGTGGGAGGAAGCCGGAGAACCCGGAGAAAACCCACACATGCACAGGGAGAACATGCAAACTCCATGCAGAAAGATCCCAGGCCCAGGCAGGGATGCAAACTTCCAGCTGTGAGATGGCAGTGCTAACCACTGAGCTACTGTGTACTCTATGGAGCGTTACCTGCCAGCTAATTGATCCCAACAGCTTCATAGTTGCTGCTATACTCAGGTGACATATTTCCATGTTGACTATGTTCATTCAAAAAAGTTCATTTTACAATTTTGTTTGTAAGCTGCCAAACCATCACACATATAATGCCTCTGCAACTCTGCCAGGCCATTCTGTACAACAGAATTGTTTTCTGCTATCATTCAACAGTTTTAGACACAAAAATAAAGACAGGATGTATTCATCATGAATAATTTTTACATATCAATGATCTAGAATATTAGCATACAAAGTGCAATTAACAGAAATATATTGCCTTTAAGCACCACTTCTCCCAGGTACACTTCCACATAGTTTTCAGGATATTTGGCAGGCAGGTTGTGTTGGACTTACCGCAGCTTGTCTGTGGATTTAGGCTGTCTCTGGATCTTCTGTCTGTCTTCACGTAAGTCCTGGCTGACTGATGATGTTGAGATCTGGATTCTATAGGGAGCTGCAGGACTCTTTGTTCTTCTTGTGGCTGAGGACGGCTCTTTAGAACTTTGGCTCTGTGTTTGTGGTTGATGACATGCTGCAGACAGATAGTATTGTGTGAATATAAACATCTAGAGTGCCTAAATATTTCACACAGGACTGTATCTTGAACCAAAGTCTATTCAAGCTGGGTAGCACACATCAAATGCTGTTATCACACATATGTGACTTGTTTGCAGTGCCATGGTCTTTGCTCTTTGCAAGTTCTTGCTATTTTGCTAATTTGCACACCTGTGGACAGTTTTCTTCTACTGGCTAACCATGTTTTTTTCTCTCTGTTGGAGGAGCAGATTAAATAGGTTGCACCTCACATTTCTTTCCTAGTTACTGCTTGTGGGGGCTCCTGTTGCCTCACTGTCCATCTGGGTCTGTAATAGTGAATGTGAATGTGCAACCATACAGAGGATGGTTGCCAATCCTTGCTTTACAGTCCATTACATCATTATTCCAAGTAAACTGCTGAGCTCCTGTATTATGTTTCTGCTACATTCCTCACTCTAATTTTCATACACTGATGGTTATGCTGCTTATCAGTGCTTCATAGAGGAACTGGTTTCCTCCCACCTATATTTGTGTGGTTCTTAATATGTTAAACTGTTAGTTTGCCGATGTGCTATACGACTGAAAAGAACATGTTGCTGCAGGCACCTGTGAGGTGATGAAATCTTGCAGGAAGGTGATAGGAGCAAATTTGCATTTGTAGGCTTGTCAGATGTCACGACACAGCAGAGTGATGAGAAGATTTTACAACTGTGAAAAAATAATTCTGTCAATCACGTTTTCCTTTTTGTCCGAATAATTGTAACTTAAATGGTAAAATTGTGTTGTTTACATTTCAAAATGATCTACATTAATTGACATTTCTGTGTCCTTGCATGCATTTCATTGACCAACACAGTGAGTTAGCAACTGAGCCAAGGTCAGCTTTTTTGCCAGCCGACACAGTCTTCTTCTAATAATAATAATAATAATAATAATAATAATAATAATAATAATAATAATAATAATAATAATAATAATAATAATAATAATAATAATAATAATACATTTTATTTGTAATGCGCTTTTCATTTAGGCAAAATCTCAAAGTGCTACACTGAAGATATAAAAGGGAGGACGGTCTCCGTTAGAAGACGGTCTTCTGCTACAACCCTCTGCATCACACTGTACGATGTCAATGCATGGTCTAATTGCTTTTCATGGAATGCTAACAACACAGCTAGCTGCTGCTACCTATCAGATGGACTGATGGCAATAGAAAAGTTGCTGTCATTATTTGGGAATTCCTATTTTCCCACTTACCATTTCTTTCAGAAGACAGTCGTATCGTCTATCAATCTCAAAAGCATGCACACAATTCTTTCCCTATCATCTTTACTTTATGGGAAGCTCAACATGGGTGGACAGTCAGTAACATTTTTCTCCACAGACTCTATAGAAAAGGAATTAGAGAAATTGTGTAATTCAACTCAAAGCAGGAGGTTTATGCAACGGGTGCACTGCTACCCACACAATGTACATGACTTTGAGCTCAGTGTATAATGCAATTTGTGGAGGAGTTTATTATCATCACCTCCCTAATCTCTGCCGTGGTGAGTTTGTGCACTGAGCTTGTGGGTTGTGGGAGTGACACAGACATAGACTTTTATATATATATATATATATATATATATATATATATATATATATATATATATATATATATATATATATATACATATGTGTGTGTGTGTGTGTGTGTGTGTGTGTGTGTGTGTGTGTGTGTGTGTGTGTACACACACACACATATATATATATGTGTGTGTGTGTATACACACACACACACACACACACACACACACACATACATGTATATATAGAAGACAGCACTGCCTTGCCAAAAAGCGACAGCATTTTAATCAATCATTCACATAGTTATAGAGCAGGGTAAATATTCCAGATAGCAGGAATTCATCGGTGGAGAGAAGCGCCCTGGCACTTAAACAGAGCACAGTTATGGCCGTCAGCAAGAGCACTTGATTAAGCTGTTTTAGTACCCTTTACTCACTGCTTCAGTTACATCAAATGATTGCTCTTACAATAATCTTGCAAGAATATTCACACAAGTAATTAAAAAATGAAATAATGAATTGGATTAGACAGAAATGAGTGACACCACCAGCTTAGATGCTTGATTACATATGAAAAGGCTTATTTGATGTTTTCATTCTGTCACTTGTGACTCATTTTTAATCTTCCTTAGGTGACTAATCATATTGTTCACATCCTGAGCCTGTCCCTCCAACAAAAACAACAGCATAGGTTGTGTTGTCCACAAGTGGCAAAATCTAGTGGCCTCAGGAACCAGCACTCTTCTGTCAAGTGCAGGTTCAGAAAAGGTTAAAGTTATATAACTATACATCTATAGAGACAGGAGGCCAGTAGTTGGATGAGTCAGCAAAGAATCCCTGACAATAGTCAGCAGTGGTTAATCAGGACCACCATCACTTTGTAAAGTGAGTCAAAAAAAGATGTTTCCCTTATCAAATAATTTAAGGGTATTATACTTGTTACTGTGTCTAAACCTAATTAAACCTTGTCTATCGTGGTGCCAGATTTTTTCCAACAGAGATCTGTATGTGTTTTGGAAGGCACTAACACATGTGCTGACACTTTATTGTTCTGGAGGGCAGTTACAAGCTGAAGATTTTAATTTGTAGGACTGGTTGAATATTTTATATTCCCTACATCACGATAAATAATAAATTTTGACTCCTGCAGAGGTAGCAGCTATAGTACAATAGCTAGAATTCTCAGACTCTGTGACTCAAAAATCTAAGGTTTAGTTAAAATGCAATATTGGTATTAAACCTGTAAGTGTTGCCTTATTGTAGTTTAACTTAAATGCACAACAACATGCATTTGGTGGACTGTGTTTTAATTAATAGAATATGGACCCATCTCTGGCCACAGTTTTCTTCCTCATCACTGTTGACCCTTTTGGCCTTGGTGACTCTTTGCATCTAAATCTGTTCATTCCTGACAGATGGCCAAGTGTACGAGCTATTTCCCAGTCTGCGTGGGGGGCACCAGCTGTATGTACAGACTGAACACAGGCAGAATACCCATGATGTGCCTCTCATTCAATATTCACACCATATTTATTTGCAAACAATGTGAAGTCTTGCATTGTCCCATGCCAAATTCACCAGGCAGAGTGCTTGATAAGGGCCATTCAGAGGAATTTCCATATGAACAATTCTAACGTTACAGTAATCTGGCAAAACCAGATGGTCATTTCTTGCCTTAATATTAGAAGTGACCTTGTTCCTTCAAGCAAAGTGTAATCCAAGACATACTTAGTTGCGTTTACAGCAGAACAAAATTTGTTTGTATTAAGAAAATAACTCTAAATACTCTTGAGGAAAAATCCAGCTTGCATGAAAAATAGTTGAAGATGATCAGCCCCTTATTGAGAACCAATGAAAATTCTTCCCTGGAGTCATTTGAAAATGATGCTCACCAGTATATTAATAGTTTGGGGGACAACAGCAGAGATAGAGACAGAAGGTTAACAGCTATTGGCCAGTTGCACTCCTGGGATGCAGAATGACCAATTACTGTGAATAATAGGGGTCTAATTAAATAGTTACTCTCCCAAACATGGCCAGCAATGTTTTCAGTGTAAAAAAAAAAAGTTGTAAGTAGATATTGCGTGTTCTTACTCACATTTTATTACTCCTATGTTGTCCATATTTGTAAATCTCAATGTTGTGGGTGGATTGCCAGTGCCTCTCATAAGACATTATCATTACTTGGATGCAGACTGATGGGCATGTGTTTGTATTTCTGTGTGTGCATGGGGTTGTTTGTGCCATGTTCCCTCATCTATCCGCAGGCTTCTCTTCTCTGATGACCACCCGAGCTCCATTAGTACTCGCAGTCCTGATTGATGCTGCACATTACTGTGTTGGAAGGCTAGGAGTGTTGTTGTGAACCAGCGACATGCTTATTACAACACCTTTTCACCACAGAAAAGGGAAATTGCAATGCTGAGGTTGTAAGATTCAAATTTGAATTGATAGTAAGCTCAGCAAATGCCTAAAATTATTTGCTCTTCTGGAATTTATTTCAAATTTGTCGCATCCCTCTGAGTAGGAATAATGTTTTTGGAAACATGACTGCTAATGGGGTGTTTTATGAATGAATTTAAGAAACAAATTATTTTATGACGAATGGTTCTGGACTCTGGCATACTGACTCAGTGATTCAGAGCTGCAAAGTGGTTACATTTGAAGTCGTGTTGGTTTAAACGCTACAAACCTGTTTCACTGGCAGCTGTTTTTAGAGCAGTAAGAGTCCAGTCCTCTTATTGTTCTATACATAAGATATCATGTGAGACATCATACAAGTGGATACATTTTTTTTTAACCTGAAAGCCCATTGATATAACTGAATCAAACGTCTGTTAAACATCCTTGACCAAACAAAGATACCATAGTATGTGCTATGAAATGCAGTGAAAAGCACAAATTGGCTCGTTTATGAGATCAGACATTAATGTGGTTTCCCTGATGAAAACACACTTTTTCCATGTGATCTTTTTTCCTGCTCTGTTAAGTGTTTTCAGTCTCTTAGGTCCTGTCTGTGTCAGCAAAATTTCACATCTTTAAAAGCGAATGCTTGAGTTATGTCGTTACTTTTCATTTTGGCCTTTGAATTCTTGTCTGCATTCATTAGTGAGAAGCAAACGCACCATGAGCAAAGGGCCAGCTGCCAAGACATCCATGCCGCGAGACAGCGAGGGAGATTGCCGGCTCTGTAGCCTGCTGATGGGTACACAATGTCTTTGATTTTGCATTTGAAACACAGATGTAAAGCTTGTAGCCCACTGCACTGTCAAAAAGGAGCTGAGCAAAATCACTCAAGTTTTACACCAATTTATTTGTGCCAGCTTTGCTTTTGTTCCTTCCACAGTGGCTCTTTATTATCATTATCATTATCAAGGTCATAAATGAGTCAGAAATGGAACTGAAAATAGTTTTCACTTTGTCTTCCCTCTGCGTCTGAAGAGGTTTTGTTAGGGATTATTTGCCTGAAGTGAAGGCTGTTGATGATGATTAAGATGATGTTTGAGATTATGTGTCTATACAGAGATGCAGGAAATAAGTGAGGAAGGGGCTGACATGTGGAAAGGCTCAGGCAGATTCAAACTGACAGCCTTAACCAGCTGAGCTTCCCACAGACAAACGATTCTGTTTTTACTGTTAAATTCATGCTGTTTGGCAGATGGTGTACATTTTATTCATCATATTTTCTTGCCAGCAGTATATGCGTACCATTACCCTATGTACAATGACATGTGACAGAGTGTCGTGATTGCTTTGCTGCATATTGAACGTACCGTTTTAGTATTCCGGTGCTGCATATTATTACACCCATTTCCACACATTACCCTTTCCTGAATTCTTTCCTTACCGTTGTGTTCATGTGTGCCGAGACTATGATTAATATGCCTTTGCTCTCATGTGATAAAATCTTGCCAATCTCCCTCCCTGCCTACCTACAACTCCAGTCACCTTATGATTTTCGAAAGGTTGTATGGTCACTGAGCTTAGATTATTCCATTACCTGCTCTACATCTTATGCCCCGCATGTCCCTTCCTCATTCAAATGTGTTTTGTCCCCAGGAATGGAATATGGAAATGATGTTTCACTATATCATATAACCATTTCATCAATCTCCCAGTAGCTTGTGTGAATGCCCTTGGTTTGCGAGTGTTTTCTCAGCTGGTCCTTTGTGGCTAAATTGGGCATTGTTAGCCTTATTGTGACACAAGGATGAATTGTACCAAACACTACATGTATAAAGGATTAAAAAGTGAAAACAGAGATGTCATGAACCTCATTTATTTTTCACGGCCTCTTTCTATTGACAGCATTTGCCCTTTTCAGTGCATTATTTTCAGTACATCTCCATTGGATTTAGTCCTAGCCATTTGGATTTGGGAATTTATGTACTCAGGTCCTTTAAAGGTCCCATATTGTGCCCCTTTTCAATAAATTAATCTAAGTCCCCCCACAGTGTGTTTTTCAGTTTTTCAGATTAAGATATTGCAAAGATTGTTAATTTCACCATTACTGTATAACTCCTGATTTCAAAGCTGTTTTGCTTTGAAAACCAGTGAGCGGTTGAATGGAACAGCTGGAAATGTCAGTCACATTTTGTGTTGGATGACTATTCGTTTTGTGTTATATAGCACCTGGGTTGAATTCTCCCTTGTTGTAAAACTAGATGGCTAAGTAGTTGTGGGAGGCTTGAGGAATGAAGGAAGCAAACGTCTTCATATTTTACCAGCCCTTATTTTACACCTATAAGTTTATACCAATCCCAAAACACAATAAAACGAACTTCATAATAAGAAACCTTTAAGCTATTATTTTATTTTAAAAAACGATCAATACATCCAGTCATATTGGTGCTATACAAGTAATAATATGTCATACAAAATCCATATATATTTGTCTCTTACAGTACCATTCAAAAGTTTGGGGTCACCCAGACAATTTCATGTTTTCCATCAAAACTCACACTTTCATTCATGTGCTAACATAATTGCACAAGGATTTTCTAATCATCAATTAGCCTTTCAACACCATTAGCTAACACAATGTAGCATTAGAACACAGGAGTGATGGTTGCTGGAAATGTTCCTCTGTACCTCTATGGAGATATTTCATTAAAAATCAGCCGTTTCCAGCTAGAATAGTCATTTACCACATTAACAATGACTGTATTTCTGATTCATTTAATGTTATCTTCATTGTAAAAACTGTTTGTTTTGTTTGTTTGTTTTCAAAAATAAGGACATTTCTAAGTGGCCCCAAAGTTTTGAACGGTAGTGTATATGTTTAAACATTTGAATTTGTATTAATTAATACAGTCAGTGCACCAATTATTATTTTTGACATCAAAAAGATGTTTGTGGGATTAACAAAAACACTACTACATGCCTGCAGTAAGAAAATATGTTACTGCAACATTGTGGCTCATTGAAGTACAGGAAAACAAGTTATCTCACTTCTGACTGATTAGCCAGGTGGAATTCGGACAAAGTTTTTTCTGAGAATGTTGTAATGTAACGTAATAACTCTGTGTCATAATTACACATTTGTTCAACCTGTAATGCTGCATTTATGTGTTGACAGCACAGAAAAGACCGACATTATCGAGTGATGCTCCTGTGTCGTTATGTATTTAGACTACGTACTGAGAGAAATCTCACAAAAATAAACTGTAAGAAATTCCAGGTATCACTGACATACAACGCAAGAAATACAACTCGTGACAGATGGTGGAGGAGATGGTGTGGGTAAAGGTGTAAACAATGCAGGAGCTAGCATGGCTAGTGTGCTAATAACAACAGTGCTCTAATGTTTTAATTACAGATTTGCTCTCGAGCAGCATCCCACTGCTGCGTGTATTATTTTGCAGTTATAAGACAAGAAAACACACCGTATTGTGTGTGCAATCCATCCATCAGTCCATTAATCAATGAGGAGATGGATCAATTACCTGCTCCTCATAGAAAGGAATGTAAACACCTGTGTGGGAGGAGCACAGCTGTGTAGAGGCTGTAATCGCTGTGGTTGTAATAATGGAGGAGATAAAGTAGTTTAATCAATAGAAGATAACCTATAACAGGAAATCCTATAAAATCCTGCATTTTTAAATTCAAGGCCAGAAAATAGTTTCAGGTAATGTATTTGTAGATGTTTTACATGTCTTCTTATGACATATCTGGTTTTGATCTGATAATGCTGATTTTGTTGTGCACCTTGTTTAGTTTAATCCAGTGGAACCTAAATGAATTCTACACACTCTAGCTGAGCCTTTGTGGTAAGATGTCATTACAATAAACATGAATAAATGACACAGCTCAGGTCTCATAAAATATTCATTAAAAAAACAGCTGCATTTGTTATTTGTGCTTTACAAACATCGAACCTCTCAAATAAACTATTATTAGTAGTGAATAATGCATGAATAATCTTTTATACATGACATCATATTTAATTTATTCATTGTAGTGTTTTTCTGCATGATAAAAAAAGCATCTCTCGAGGTCTACACTCATTGCTTCCTATTATCACATTTCATTAATCTGAGCTGCTACAATATGCTTTGCTGTATTAATCACAGGATTGAAAAAACATATTTGATACACATCGGAGTTAAAACATGTTGGGATGCAGGGATGGACAACGTAAATCTGTTTTGACGCCATAGTTCTAGTAAAAACACACGAGAACTTTTTTGAAGTGTTTTTACTTTCTTTAGTAATGTCCTAGAAAATAAATCCTCAAAGCTTTTAGCAGTTATTTTTAAAGAGAGTCTTTACTATCCATGACTGAAGCACTCCAACATCTCCCCTGAGTTACTGGCTACATTCTGACTGCAGCACATGCTCAGACAAAAAGCTCTGTGCATTAACTCCAGTTAAAAGTCAACCAAATGGACCTATTTACTCACAGATTCCGTTTCAATTAGCACAGAGACGACTATGAAAAGACACCCATAACAGCCCACAGCATGTTTTCAGTAGTGGCAGTGAAGTATGACAATGGGAAGAACAAGAGGAGGAAGAGATTGCTGTTACTCTGGGGAGTCCATGTTATTCTGTGGAGCAGACTTACACAGTATCTCTTGTTAACCTTTCCAACATATCAGCCATCCCACATTTCCACAAAGCATGCAGTTATTTTCAGAGCAAGTGTGTGACAGATTCAGCATTTAGCATGTTCACAATCCATTTGTACATGGGCACACTATTTGTTTTTACATGGATACTTTATGTTGTAGGGTGTCGAAGTAGCAAGAGAAAAAGTTGAACATACTCCTATGGTTTTAAAGTATCATTCTGGTTTGCTGTGTCATGGGTATTATTATTGCTAATTTTGTTTTTAAAATGTGACGATCAGAGTTGGTTTGTCTGTCTGTTTGCCTGTTAGCAACATTACTCAAAAAGAGACCAACGGATTTGGATGAAATTTTCATGGAAGGTCAGAAATGAAACAAGAGACCAAGTGATTCGATTTTGGCAGTGATGTGACTTATAGTCTGGATCCACGGATTTGTTAAAGATTTCTGTATCATTGCGAGATTGCAGCACAGCGCCACTGTAACTATGACTACAAGTGAACACTACGTCCGCAGCCTGCTGACGATCACGATTGTGACCCAATGACAAATCGACTGCTGCGGACTTATTGGGACTTATCCGTTGGAAATGATACAGAGAACAGTTGATTAAACTGTGGGGATGTTGCCGAGTCCCATCAATTCCCGTCACCCGCCACATATTTATTCGATTCGGTATCCATACATAACATACAGATGCATAACGCACACCTGTGCTCAGTGCAAGGTCATTTTGTTTGTGGGTACATCTATATTAAATTGCCACAATCTATGTTGCCCGTGATTTTTGGATCCTCAATAACTAATAAACAAATGCTGCATTTCTGGAAAAAAATGCTGCCTTTCTGACAATGCCATATGGGGGAATGAACAGCCTTGGCGGAGTACTGTGCTCTCTGAGTGCTTTTTTAGTTTTGTCTGTAATTTCTGAGATCTTGGAGCACAAAATCATTACTGAAAGTTAGGCAAAAAACAGAAGCAGTCTACTGATTTGACAAGATTTTTGAAAAAAACAAATCTCCAGATTACAACAAACCCAAAACTTATTCTAAGAAAACATGAAAAGAATTCAGGTAAAAATGAAGGTGATGCAGGATGAGCCAGCCATAACAGACTTGAAACTGAGAATGAGCAAGTTTTGCTTGGCCTTATTCTGGAATTTAAGACATTAATAACCCTCAAACTGGCACCAGTGTCTCCTGTGATCAACAGAGCAAAGAATGCAGATACACATCAGGCCAGATGTGGGACCTGAGAATGAAAAGATTTCCCATGTGTTAAGATGGTGTCAAGTTTTGGCTCTAAGGAGGAGACCATGGAAGTGTGATCTCCAAGAAATACTAAAATCACATTTCCAGACAAGAATAACCAAATATCAACCAGAAACACTAAATTACTGGCTGGTTTAATGTGCAATCTATACATTTATTTATCTCAAAAGACAATATGACTTCGTAATATTGTTTTTCCCCTTAAAATCATTTGTGAACTCCTCTCGACCATGTATCAAGCAGTATTGATGTGCACTTCACATGTCGCATTCTTGCAGTAATCCTTTTTATTTCACTGGTTTAATATCAGTTAGATTATGCAACAACTCTGCATAAGTATTTGTCAGTCCACTTGAGCAGAGATTTTCCCTATAGTGAACAGTTCATTGTAAATGCTCATCACAGGTACCATTACTGCTATTATGGGTGAACAAACTTGAATTAATCATTACTATCAATTGTAAGCAAATACTGTGCCAGACATTAACAGCTTTTCTGTTTTATATGATTGGGGTTTTTTATACCATCAGTCTGACAAAACAATAACAATTTAAATTTGTCACAATCAGCTCAGTCAGTAGATTGATCTTTGAGGAGACTGATCAAAAATGTGAAAAAAAAAAAGCCCTAGTAATGTCATGTTTTCAGGTCTCAACAATTGCCTTTGTCTGGTGCAGTGTGATAAACATGACAGTCAAAATGATAAAAGTAACCTTTTAATAGTAGATTCTAGTCACAACAATGATTTGAGGGCATTGTTTTCTTGCACTTATGGTACTTTTATCACTTATTCTCATCAAGCACAAACTATTTGTCCTCTTTTCTCGGGAGGGCACCTTGTCCTCATAAATTACTGCTGTGTGGTGTATAAGTGTGTGTGTTCAGACCAGGCAGGGACCCTGTATCTGACTGTGTGTACTCACTTAAAAGAGGGTGAATTTGCGTGTCTCTATCTGCCCGTCTGATCCGTGCTGAGGCTATTAAAGGATGTACATGCTGTGCAGATGCCCTTTCCATCATGGCAGGATCTGCACCTAATGTCACCTTTGTCACTGTGACTGACAGCATCGAGGGAAGCAAGAGGGGTGGGGGGGTCACCTATTCCCCAATACAGGACCACCTGTCAGAGCCAGCAGGCTCACAACTGATGATCTCTAAGATCAATGTGGGGGCAGCAGACTTCACTTCAAGGATATACGGTTCATAAACTCAATGGTGGTGCATTCATTAGCTCCATTAGCTTTCAAAGGGTAACAGTGTAATTGACCTGAATAGAATGATTTCTGTTGAAATCATCACTCAATTAATGTTCTTGTGTCTGATCTTTCCTCTGAGGTCCTACAAGCTAACTTTTGTTATAGCAGTATACCCTGTATTTGTTTTTTTTTTTTTTTTTTGGATATGCTGTCATTTGCTTTGATCAATGTCCCAAACTCCATAGTGTGAAATCACTATTTCAACACACTTCATATGTGTCGCATTACTACACGTGATGTCACTTTATAGGAGAATTTCCCAAGCATAGGTGGTCCCCTGCTACCATAGGATGCTCAGTGAAGCAGGAAATTGAAAAAGGTGGAGTACTAGATTTATAGCCCATCTTTATTAAGCCTTGTTTGCACAGACGGAAAAATGAGTGCGTTCATTTCACGCTGAAAGTTTCAAGTGTCAGCTGTACCCACTTCCTACTTATCTCCAAAGGGGAGCTGAGACAGATCTGGTGTTTTCATTGTCAGCCTTTTAACAGATGGAACACATCACAGAACATAATCTCAGCATACTTAGCTGTTGATGTATGGTGTGTTTGTACCTAAAATGAGTGATCAACAGAACCAGAGAGGAATTTATGTGGATACACTGGTTAAGAATTACCCTGTGAGCTTGATTAATCAACCTCTGTTGATTCTCTTTTTCAGAAAAATACAACAACACAGGAATAGGTATAAAGTAAACTCTCGGGTGAAAATATGCTTTTTCCTCAGGGTAGAAGTGTCATTGTTAATATTCTTGTGTCAAGTCTTACTGTGCAAGTATGACAAATTCACTTAGGTTACGGAGACTATTATGTACAAACTGAATATACCTAGCTGCTACAGTATTTCTGAATCATCGTGGGAGTTTCAAAGCAAATGACCATTTTGCCCTACAGTGGGCCCAACAGCTTAGCAAGCAGCCTTAAAAACCCACACTTAAACAAGAACACGAGGACTCAGATGGAACAGTTTAAGAATATGCATGTACATTGTGAACTGTGGCGATGAAGAGACGATTGTGTTGCTTGAGACAAAATTGGGTCATGCAAGAAATCTTAAGTGGCTGCTGTGAAATTCTAAAAAGTCATTTGCTGGGAACTGAATTACTAATGACACTAAATGAAAGCGGAACTGTGAAAGTGTTCTGCTCCTGCACAAGCCACAGTTTCTACAACCCCAATGAGACTCTGAGGCGACACGGGAGGGTAGTAAAGGCTGGGCTTATGGAAATGAATGGGACCATGTGAAAATCACATTTCATTGTGCTTTATTAAACTTTATAGCTGCTTGATAAGGCCCAAGGCTTGTAGATATGATGTGATTAGTTTAGAGTGTTGGGGATGTTTTAGTTCTTCATTTTCATATACAGTAAACATTTAATTGGGCAAGCTGACTATAGTAATAGACTGGAGGAAGTTGTTACAGAAGGTTTAGCTGTTAAACTCACAAAAAACTGCAGCAGCTCTGTCTTCTACAGTAGAACAAGCAGCCTTATTGAGGCAATAGAGCATGTAGGTAATTGGGTTTGATTTGAGGATCAGGAACAACTTCTGTCACCCAGTTATTCACAGCTAGAAATCTTAACAGGGACCCATCCTTCATGAGTTTCTGGCCTTCCAGCCATCCTTGATAAATTATCTTTGTGACACTGATGATTTTTCTCTCTAATTTTTCTGATGTATTTGTTGTTTGATTTAGTTTTTGTGCCCACAACTGACCGAAGCCTCAAAAGTCTTAAACAATGTAATACTGAAGAATGCACCAAAGTTCTACCTTTAATAATAATAAATTTTATTTATAAAGCGCTTTACAAGTAACTCAAAGACGCTGTACACAAAATACAATAAAATAAAACAAAACAGTTAATTTAAAATCAAACAGTAAATCAAGTTCAAGACAAAATACAATATCACTTAAGGAAAGCAGATCTAAAAAGGTGAGTCTTTAAAAGGGATTTAAATGTGGTGAGGTTGGTGCAGTCACGGAGGGCATGGGGGAGTGAGTTCCAGAGTGTGGGGGCGGCAATGGCGAAGGCTCTGTCCCCCCAATGTCGCCGGCTGGTCCTGTGCGGGATGGAAAGGAAGTTTGCGTGGGATGAACGGAGATTCCTGGGGGGCGTGTAGGGGAGGAGCAAATCGGTAAGGTAAGAGGGGGCAAGATTATGGATGGACTTGAAGGTGAGGAGAAGCAGTTTGTACTGGATGCGGTGTGAAATGGGGAGCCAATGGAGGTTCTGCAGGACGGGGGTGATATGGTCGTGAGAACAGGTTCGGGTGAGGAGTCGGGCAGCAGAGTTTTGAATGTGTTGAAGTTTATTGAGAACTTGGGAGGTGGAGCCGAAGAGAATGCTATTGCAGTAGTCAAGGCGGGAAGTGACGAAGGCATGAATGAGGGTTTCAGCGGCTGAGAAGGAGAGGAAGGGGTGGAGATGGGCGATGTTGCGGAGATGGAAATAGGCAGTTTTGGTGATCTGATTAATGTGGGGTTCAAAAGTGAGGTTGCTGTCAAATATCACACCGAGGTTGCGGATGTGAGCAGAAGGAGATAGGGTGGTGTTATCAATGGTAATGGGGGAGTGGGGAAATGGTGTGAGTGATTTAGGTCCAATAAAGATGAGATCAGTCTTGTCGCAGTTTAACAGGAGAAAATTTTTCCTCATCCAGGATTTAATGTCGGCCAAGCAGCTGGAGAGAGAGGGGAGGGTGGTGGTGGCGGTGGTGTTGGTGGAGATGTAGAGTTGGATATCGTCGGCGTAGCAATGGAAGTGTAGGTTGTGGCGGCGGATGATGTTGCCGAGGGGAGGAGGCACAGGATAAAGAGGAGGGGGCCAAGGACTGATCCTTGAGGGACACCATGGGACAGGGGGGCGGTGGCAGATGTGCAGTTGTTGACCTTGATGAATTGTTGTCTATTAGTGAGATAAGATGTGAACCAGGTGAGGGCGGTGCCGGTGATGTTGATGGAGGATTGAAGGCGGGACAGGAGGATGGAGTGATTGATTGTGTCAAATGCTGCATAGAGGTCGAGAAGGATGAGGATGGTGACTTGTCCAGAGTCTGAGGAGAGGAGAAGATCGTTGGTGACCTTGAGGAGAGCAGTTTCAGTGCTGTGATGAGAGCGGAATCCAGATTGAAAGGTGAGATGAGTTTTCAACTGGGCAGCGACGACACGTTCTAATGTTTTGGATATGAAGGGGAGGTTGGAGATGGGCCGGAAGTTGTGAGGGGAGGTTGGATCCAAACCAGGTTTTTTGAGGATGGGGGAGACAGAGGCGAGCTTGAGGGGTGAGGGGACACAGCCAGTACTGAGGGAAGTGTTGATGATGTTAGAGATGAGGGGGGAGATAACAGGGAGGCAGTTTTTGAGGAGGTCAGTGGGGATGGGGTCCAGGCAGGATGTGGAGTTTTTAGTTCCAGTGATGAATTTGGGCAGGTCCAGGGGGGAAACTGGCGAGAAGTGGGCCAGGGGGGGAAAGTTCAGAGGGTTTGGTGGAGGAGAGGGGGGATCAAGTGAAGTGGGAGAGGTAACAAGGCTGCTGTGGATGGAGTTGATTTTGTTATAGAAAAAAGAGAGGAATAGATTGCACTTGTCAGTGGTGGTTTAAAAATCTGAAAATTGAGAGAATGTGGATATACTTTATGTACTAGTTAGGTAATCCTTGAACAGTTTGCTGATTGCTGACGTCATTTAACAAAAAAAAGTCAGTTGTTTGCTCACCGTTTCCTCAAACATAAAGATTTTCAGTTGTTCTCTGTAATGTGTTATTGTAAAATAAACTAGTGTACATAACAGGATATAAAAGAAGAGGATATTATTATAATAGTTACTTATTTGTTCTGTTGACTGAACAAATTGGTCAACTAGTAGACTAATTATTGTTTTAACAATAGTTACTGTTAACTTTAGGAAGTAATGTGGACCAACTATACCCAGTGATCATGGACCAAACAGATTTAGTAGTTCTTTCTTGTCCCTTTCCTCATCTTCATCCTAGCATTCTCTGAAGAAACCTGCTGTGTGTCTGAGGTCTGCTGATAATGATAACCTGGCAGTGAAAGTGTATTGATTATTGGCTTTTGTCCATATCTATTACCTTGTCTAGACTTTTGCCTGTGTGTTTTTTCCCCTTGTCCCTTGTTCCTTCCTCTTTATTATAATTAATATTTTTATATTTATATTTTGGAGCTGCTGCCCTGCATCTCCATCTCTTTCTAAGTTATACAAACACATAACATGCTTTTGACTGGAAAAAAACAACAACTAAATAAATAAATAAAATCAAAGTGGATTATCTATGACTCATTCCAACATGCGTGAACACTTGAGGAATTTTCTAATTTGTTTGATTATCTTTGAAGTGACAGTCATGCATAGTAATCCCGATTTATGCTAATGTGCTGCTCCCCTTCCTTTTCTACCAAAACTGAGGCTGAAGATATTGGCATCTGTTGAATTTGACGTGTGTGTGGCAAATAAGGATCTGAAATATAAAATGAAAATGGACCAGTCTGTTGCTCTGAGTGTGTAAATGCTGTGCCATGGATGCTGCTCATTGGCCTAGCGGTGGAGAGGCTAATTAACAGCCAAAGCCTGCTCATTTGGTTGCCAGCACCAACAGAAGGGCATGTTCTGGATGCCAGCTGGTATCTGGGGGTGGCTGCTTTTAGATTAATGGAGAGCATATAGTAGAGAGGATGTTAAAAGTATAGTTTTATGGGCTCGGTGACAGCCACAATGTCACCTCCACGAAGAAGCAATTTATTTATCTTAAACAGATGAACTGCAGTGGACCTAGAGAATATTCAGACCCATTCACTGCTTGAATATTCTGCTGAGTTGTAAATTTAATTTTAAAATTTTGAAAATTGTAGTTTTGTTAATTAATATATACTCATGAACACAGTTTGACATTTGTGAAAACATGTTTTATAGAATTTTTGCAAATTTGTCAAAAATCTCAAACTGAAATCTTTCCTTTAATAAGGTATTCATATCTTTTGCTGTGGCACTCCAAACTGTGGTCAGGTGCATCCTATCTGCTTTAATGATCCTTGATGTGTTTTGAACTTGATTGGAGTCCATCTGTGGCTAATTGAATTGACTGGATGCACACCTGTGTATATCAAGGTCTCACAACACACAGTGCACATTGCAACAAAAACCTAGCCATGAAATCTGGGGTCTGTTTCACAAAGCAGGTTTAGTGAAAACTCTGAGTCAGTTAACCCTGAAATTAGGGAAACTCAGAGTTTTCCGTTTCAAAAAGGGAGGTAACTCAAACCAGAGAAAGAGGGGTAACTCTAGCCTGTTTCACAGAGAGAGGTAACTTAAGCTCTGGGTCAGTTACCGTAGTAACAGAGTCTATGAACCTAACCTGGTTGGGACCAGGTGTTTCTTAGTAAACCTCGAGTTTCTCTCTGTCTCTGTCCTCTTTCAGACACACATGCTATTTGATTTCCTCATTCATTCATTCAGTCAGCAGGTGAGTTTTAGCGTAGCCTAGTTCTGTCGTCTATCAAAATGGCATGGCCTTTCGTTAATGATCCAGTGGATGAAGGAGCAGCATTACTGCGCAGAGAATTTAAATATTCGTCAGGAGATTGTTATCAGACCACGCATAGATGTTCTTGCATTTCCGGACAATTATCTTTTTGTGTGGTACCGTTTCACGTCACAGTCCACAATCTACATACACAACCTAATCCATCCTTACATTTGCAACATTACCAACCGCAGTCATGCTCTCACATCCCATCAGATATTGTGTGTTGCGCTACGGTTCTTTGCAAATGGAAGTTTTTTGTATAATGTCAGAGATGCAGAGCACTTAAGTAAGGCAACTGTATGCAGGACGGTCAGAAAAGTGTGCCTGGACCTGAAACGGTTTTTACCCATCTTTGTCATTTTCCCTGGACATAAACTTGTCAGAGCCATCAAGGAGGAGTTCCACAGGATTGCAGGTGAATGATGTAGACATCTGTTAAATTAATTTTAAATCATATTCTGTTAATGACATTGTGCTGCAACCTCAGACTGGGATTAGCAATTTTAATTTCTTTTAGGATTTCCCAGGGAGTGTTTTTATATTTCATCTTAAGCTGCTGCCACATGCGCTTCTCCCCTGCAGGATTGCACCTAAATGAAATAACTTAATAGGCTACCATTCAAACAGTTTTCCTCTGTAATATTATTGTGATTGCAAAGGACTACATTTAAACGTACGCACTGACCCGGGCAGCAATGTTCTCCCGTGCCATCTCCCTCTCTTTTGCAGCTGCAGCGGTGTCGCACTTCTTTCTAAAAACGTGTTCAAACTTGCCATGTAAGCGCATTAAGATTTCCAATTCAAGTGGGGGTGAAAAACGCAGCCCTCTGCTTCCCCGTTGCCATGGTGACTCGTCGAATGGTGGCTCCATCGATACTGGCTTTTTATAGTTGGGG
>NC_072775.1:26030702-26068202 GCF_022539595.1 Amphiprion ocellaris
CACCAGCTGACAGCTTGTCTCAGTGGCATCAGCTCCTGCTGAAAACATATCAGAGAAAGTAAGGGGAAAAAAATGATATCAATTCAGAACTCAGTCACTGACACTCAGTGCTGCTCCTCAATCAGATACTGTACATGCAAACTGTGTCTCAAGGATTTTCCTGTAGCCTCTTTCAATAACAGAGCCACAGAAACAGAACGTGTCCTTGTGAGTCGAGTCATGTTGCCTTGCTTATGAATGAGCACTGTAAATCAGACTTTTATTTAAGCATATGGCAAGAGCTTCTGCCTTTGTAATGACCTCAAAAAAGTTTAGACCTTGAGAGTAAGGCCATTTTTGGAAAGTAGATGCAGGAAACGTTATTCTTTTTAATAAATCTCCACACATCATCAGCAATGAGTCAAAAAAACAGAACATAAGGGAAAAAAATTAAAGTTGCTGGCAAGTATAAAAAATAAAGCAATAAAATATGAAGACTTGTATGTAAGTAGCACAGTGCCCACTCATCAAGTATCCAGAAGGCAACCAGCGCTGGAATGCTATCTGACGTACTGTTTTACTGTGTATAAATTAGTTTGAGGTAAGTCGATTAAACACACATTTAAGTAGAATCATTCACTCATACAATCATACAACAAAATTTGAATTGGACGCACTTCTAACTTCTGCCCGTCAGTAATCCAGCTGTGGCTGTAATATAAGTAGCAAACTTTGTAATTAAGGTCCGAGCACCAAATGGTTTGAAGACCCTACTGAAAGCCATGCATTTATTATTAACATCTGAGTCCGCTTCTTCTTATTTTCTTCTGTTTATCTGTTGAGATCAAATGAATGCTGTTTTAGGCTACACACACACATTTGGTAATTGTGATCCTATGATATTAATAAGTGTGCATCTTGTACTGCTAACTAGCTTTTGATCATTTTTTTCATTCCTCACTTTTGCATGTGAATACAACCTAAATTAAATGTTAAACCTGAAAAAAATTTTAGGGATTCTTTAAACCTTACAAAAAAAAATTAAGAAGAAGTGTGGAAGGAAAGCATTTTAGTGTGCAATGGGATTTCTTTACAAGTGTCTTGTGCCATTTAAACATTGAACCTGACTGAGGTGACTAATTCAGATGATTCAAGCCTTTGAAATGCCAACAGTATTGGTGATTTAAAAACTTTGAAAGGACAGTGTTAAACAAAGAAGCAACATTACATAACCAATATTCAAATAAATGAAAAGTTCAGGGACATGCACATTTTTGACCTGTTTCCTCTGTCTGCCAGTCTCAACCTGAAGGCTGCAGCCTTGGAAGCGCGTCTGTCCCTGCAGCAATATGTGGAGAGCTGATTTGTTGTGTAGGGGTGCTCCTGTTTATATGGACGTAACAAATATACCAAGAGTTTGCCTCACTCTGTTCTGGCATGGAGCCAGGGGGTTTTATGATTAAAACCAGATTGTGCTTGCCCAACTCCGAAAGGCCAGAAAAATAGATTGCAGTTACGCATAGTCTGCACAAGAGGGAAGTACAGAAACATGCATGTCTGTATCTGCAGCATCTGTAAAGGTGGACTCATACTTAACTGTATGTATCATGCTTAATTTTTCACTTCTGCTACAGGGACTTTTTCACAGATGCCATCTTGTTATTAAGTCTGCTTCTAGCTCACTGTCAGTAATGATACATCTGACTGTGGCACGAGAAGAAAGGCTCAGTACCTCCTCATCAATCCCTAACAGTAAATTATGCCAATTTTGAGTCAGAGCTATGATCATCCTGTAAATATAATGATGTTTTTTTGTGTCACATGATTGGAGTCAAGCAGCTATGGGGTCTTCTTTTGCCAAATACCACTGAGCTCCTGCCAAGTCTCAGTTCCTTCGAAGTTATGACTCAGTTACACTGCAAAAAAAAAGTCTGCCCTAAGATTTTATCTGGCTTCTGCTTTCAGATTCAACAGATTGATGTAATATATCAAAAAGCCAAAACAACAGGATGGTAGGCTTCAGTAATTGTGAAAGTATACTGTTGTAATAATTTGCAGCTAATCTTGTTTTCAAGATCAGAAATTTCTCATATTGACCCATAAAAGCAGAATTTTACTTCAATGAATGAAATTTTCTTTCCTCTCTTGCCAAGACAGGCACTTTTTGCAGTGTGGTGAAGAGTGGGAAATCATGTGACATCAACAAAAGCAGACACATTACGCCCCCTCCACCGCTGCCCACACACAGACACCGCACACACACACACACACACACACACACACACACACATACATCAAACGCATACATCTTTTTTGTAACAGGGAGGAACACTGGAATTCATTTCCTGACTTTGAACACTATGCTGCCAGTAAACACAGCACACGTCATCAGCTGCATGCACTAACACAAACATCAACACTGTAAAAGAGGAGAGAGAAGAAAAAGCCCTCTGAACCTACCATGAGTTGTTCCCCTGCCTGGTCCCTCTCTGACCTCCACTCACTGCAGCAGGGTCTCATGTTTCAGGCCCCCGTGGCACTGGGGCAGACCACCCCCCTCCTTCACACCATGCTGGTGCTCTGACAGCCTCTCCCAGGGTTGGCAGGGGTCCTCGCAGGCTTGGAAGGTGCATATACACCCTTCCCACACCGACCGTTTTGGGGGTAAGGTGGAGGCTTTTGAGTTCTTGGGTAGGAGGTGCTGTTCCCTATGATGACCTTAGGGTCTAGGGTCGGTGGGTGGAGTTCTAGCCGGGTTTGACCACTGTGGTTGGAGTCTCTGGGAGGGTACAGGTGAGGCGGGTGGCCGTTTACGCTTGCCCTTTCGTGACTGACATCCTTATTGAGACTGGGAGGGGTGAAGCGGCTGGTTTTGACAACTGATGCCATGTGGACAGGGGAGGGAGAGTTAGTTCTGAGGATGATGCGATCTTCATCGATGTGTTGTGATGCTTGAACTGAAGTAGGTTTGTGATTGGGCAGCGGAGCCACCCTGAGGTCTCCTAAATGAGCAGAGTCTTGCAAGTTATTGGCTGACCCCTGAGTAATGGAGGGCACCTCCTCACTGAGGTCGATACTGGCTGTAAGACGATCAATCTGGTCCACCACCTGAATGATAATATAGAGAGTGAATACAACAAAACTGAAGTGCAAATTGAGACATACCACTTTATTAGTATATAAACATTCAATTCAGTTCATTCTCAAAGTCCTCAGCAACTTTAGTTATCGACTGTACTTTAAGATACATTAAAAAACATATTATACGCTATTAAAATATGAAACATTACCAAAAGTTAAACCTGTTTTTTGGTTGTTGTCCTTCACAGAAAACTCTGTCTGGTTGTGGGTCCTTGTTATATCTCAAATGTTTGTGACCCATTTGTATTGACAAGTGGTAAAGTTCTCCAATATTTAACACAGAAACAAAAGTTTCTGTAGTAGAACTTAAAGTTTTCTTTTTTCTTACTGTAACCTATTGATCATGTTCTGACTGCTTGGACTGATTTTGTGACCCTTTGGAAGGACCTGACCCCTACTTCAGAAACTACTGTACTAAGTCAAAATTTCATATTTTGCTACATTTTTAACATTAGCTCCATCTTAACCAATCAAAATAATAAAATGGCATTTAAAGACATTACTATAGACAATATAATAATGTAATAGCTGATAATATTACATTTTAAAGGCTGAATATTTTTTTATTTTGATAGTTGTAGAAAATTAAGGCCACAGTTTGACTTAGGTGGGATTGTGAAGCAGTACATTTACGCACAATGAAATGTTTTTACATTTTGCACCTAAGGGATCTCAGTACTTCTTACACTGCTGCAAAACTGTATTTCTAACCACAAGTTTGTTATTGATTGAAGCAATAATCAACAATTTAACCAACTGCACAAATCCAAGCTGTTTTTTGGATCTATTGGTTTCCAACTGTGTCAATTCCCAATTACTGAGGTTTTTATATGTAACAGTAAAATGTCAGGCCTTGCACAAATGCATTCAGCTATGAATCAATGCTATTCTACAGCTGCATGCAAAATAGATACTGTAAGAGCAAGGCATAATTTAGTAACAGTCTCTACCCAGGCTTTTTAATGCACTGGCCGGAACACTGCCAATTTCAGCAGCGTTCTGCAAAAAGTCAGTGCAAATCGTTTTCAATCACCGTCTCAGTAAGAGATGATGACTGAGTCACAAACAATACGGTCAGCATGCGTACTTACACATGTTGACATGCTCTCATGAACATACACAGACAGACGCCCTACCTGTGTCAGGCTGTTCTGCACTGTGGGTCATTCAGTCAGAATCTGAGCTTTGTGTTAATCATTTTAAATGTCACAGTATCCAGGGGGGAACTGATGAAAGGCTAGGACATCTACACAAGACTGTCATGATTAGACACCTGCTAGACACGATTAAACATCTGTAATGATAGACCCTCCTACCTCTTTCATCTCAATGTGAACTTGCTTCAAACCCCCCAACACGTCCTCCAGATCTGTCACCACTTGTCGGATTTGATCCCTTACTGAATCTTGCCTTCTCCTCTGCTTTGCCACTTGCAAATCCTGGTGCTGGTGGTCATTGTTGGCTGTTGATTTTGAGGTTTCTGGACTAGTGATGCCTGTGGGAGGGACGTAGGACCCCTTCCGTCTGCTTTGGGTCAGATGCTTTTGTGGAACCTCAGTGGGGAAGAAGGCTTTATGAGACCCACCACATCCATTAAAACCCTCCTCTGATCCACCCTTCAGTCTGCCCTGGTCCTGATGGCTATCTCTTTCCTCTCCTCCCTCAAAGAACACAGGTCTCAGCCTACAGTGGCCATTCGGCATGTGCAAATGTCCCAGCTGGGGATTGTGTAGCTCCAAGTGGAAGCTCTCAGATTTGCATCCACAGCTTTGCTCCTCATCCACAGCGACATAGCTGATAGTCCTCCTGTGCCTGTATCTTTGACCTTTGACCTGAAGATGAGGAAGAGGATGTGGTATTCCAGCGTTGAACGGGTGTGCCCTGGTGTCGCTGTGCACTACGCAGCCACACTGTTCTCTGACAGATGAATAATGTCTCACCCCAGGCTCTAGTGGGTAGTTCCACTGGGCAGGGTTCAATTTCCAGGGGCAGACTTGGCTCAAGTCTTCTGAGTGGCTGTAAGGGCCCGGCCCTGCAAACACAGGCCTTCTCTGTGGGCTGCAATGACCCCTTCTTTCAGCTCTGTCTCCTACGTCTTTAACCCGAGGAGCCTGGATGTCTCCCCTGCAGTCCAGCGATGGGTGGTCCGTTTGTATGGCTGATGTTGGTTTGTATCCCGGCCCACCGTGATGGCCGTATGGCTGCTCATAGTGGATGCAGTGCTGGCAGGGGCAGGGGGTGGGGGTGTTGTTGTGCTGAAGAAATCGGTGGTGTCCCGTTGTTTGTGCGCCTTCTGTGTACATGTCCAAAAACGTCCTGAGATTATGTAGAAAACGCCTTAGAAAACAACTGGTTTTCTCCCCTCCCAGCTCTCTCCAGCCCAGTCATTCGCTCACTCTGTTTTCCTCATCTGCGTCTTCCCACAAGAAAACTTTTCTCCAGCTCTTTTTTTACTCTCTGCCCAAGACTTCTCCCTCCCCTTCCTTCCTGTCTGTTGTTTCCCTTCTTCTCTCCTGTAGTTGTTAACCTATGGGTCCGTACTTTCCCCGAGTCCTCCTTCTCTTACTTCACCTAACTTTTTCTTGCTCCTTCGTCTTCCTCACCCTGTAGCCCTCTCTCCTACACGGGGCCCCTCTCCACCTCCCTCCCTCTCTGTCTCCCTTTCTACCTCTCCCGCCTCGTTGTTCTGTCTCATTTGCTGCTGCAGGCTTCCAGTCTCTCTCTCTCTCTCTCTCTCTCTCTCTCTCTCTCTCTGGCAGTGTATTTCCCGTTTCCTTCCCTCCCCTCTCCCGCTCTCCTCTCTTTCTCCACCTCTAACTCCGTCTCTTGCCTCTGGTATATTCTCCCACATACACGGCTGTACCTTAATCTGAGAATTTCTTCTTTCCCCACCACATGAAATCCAGCAGCTGTGTGAGGCTCCTCCGGTGAAGGACTCCACATAGGTTTCTGTCTCCCAATGAGTGTGTGAAAGAGTCCTAGCTCCAGTGCTGAGCTCATTAGCCAAACTAAAGGCTTTGCACTCTACAATTAAACCCTGCCTGGGATTCCTCGGCCAGAGACTGAGAGAGAAGGGGAGGGGAGGAGAGAAGCACTAGAGGAGGTGGGGTTTCTAACATACACAGACAGAGAGTAGACAGCACTCTGAGTCAAGGAGACGGAGCCACTGCTGTTGTACAAGGAGAGCATTTTTCATTTTCTCTACCTCTCTCACCACCAATTTCTTCCTCCCTTTGTCCTTTGCCTCTTCTGTCTCTGTCATTGTCTCAGTTAAAATGACTTCACCTCAACAGTTGAGCAAAACTTCACTCTGCTGAGGCAACACAGACAGTATAGCAGCTGTGGAGGTAAGTATACGTTCCACTTCAGTCCATGCAATAGTGATTAAATGCCACTTAAATGGCACTCTGTCAGAAATGTGCTGCAGTTTTGTTGAATTCATCATCTGCTTCATTATACGTCAGTTTCCTCTCACTAAAGATAACCATAATCTTCAGATGAATGGAGCAAAAAAAAAAACAAAAGCAAAATTAAGTAGGATGAGCAATCAAGATCTCTCCCTCTTTCCAAAATAGCATAACACGCCTGTGTTGCGGTTCTTTGTCCACACTGACTAGGGAAAGCTAGGCATTTATTTTCAAAGAAAAAATCTGGAGCTTTGAAAACAATGGATTGTGAAAAGGAACTACTGAGAATAACAGCAGAGGAAGATGAGAGCAATTCATTCGTTCCAGCTGGAGGATGAGCAGGCTAGTGAGAAAGACTGTTGTTGTAGATGAAATACAGCTGAGGTGATATATATATATATATATATATATATATATATATATATATATATATATATATATATATACATCCATTATCTATACATGCTTAATCCTCATTAGGGTCGCAGGGATGCTGGAGTCTATCCCAACTGATTTAGGGTGAAGGCAGGGGACACCCTAGACAGGTCACCAGTCTATCACAGGGCTACACAGAGACAAACAATCACACTCACATTCACACTTACGGACAATTTAGAATTATCAATTAACCTCAACATATTTTTGTACTGCAGGATGAAGCTGGAGAACCCGGTGAAAAGCCATGCATGCAAAGGGAGAACATGTAAACTCCACACAGAAAGATCCCAGGCCCAGCTCTCTGGTGAACATATTTAAGACTGCTTTTAGCTACGTTTTGGTCTCTACCAACTCCTAATATCTCTGCTATGGTCATCAGCTAGTTGCTAGCTTTATCTGACTGAAAGTGGACAGTAATTGTTAAAGATAGCTAAATAAAGAAGATGGCATTAAAATCCAGAGCAGTTTATTTTTTGTAGGTTAATGACTATGAACAGCAGCTTTCAAATACGAGCAGTCATGTGACATTGTTGACATAAAAATATGGATTTGCTCTCCATTTAGGCTGCACAGTGGATTGGTGGTTGTCACCTCACAACTAGAAAATCCCCAGTTTGTGTACCGGCCTGGGCCTGGGATCTTTCTGTAGGGAGTTTGCATGTTCTCCCTGTGCATTCATGGGTTTTCTCCGGGTTCTCAGGCTTCTTTCAAAGACATGCTGAGGTTAATTAGTGATTCTAAATTGTCCGTAGGTATGAATGTGAGTGTGATTGTTTGTCTCTATGTATAGCCCTGTGATAGACTGCTGACCTGTCCAGGGTGTCCCCTGCCTTCACCCTATGTTAGCTGGGATAGACTCCAGCATCCCTGTGACTCTAATGAGGATTAAGCGGTGTATAGATAATAGATGGATGGATGGGTTGAAGCATCTAGAGATATTAAAAGGATCGATGCATGTTATGAACTGTAGGGCAAAATCTCCTATGTTTGCCTACCAATGATGTAAGTTAACTATATGCTACAGTCTCACATTTTGACTGCCTCTGCACAAACTTTGTATGTTACTGGTCCATCATAAAACATCAATCAGTTAAATAAGAAAAGCAGTCTGGCTTGACTTTATTTCTCTTCTCTAATTTTAGTTAATTGTGTTTTTAAACCTCTTTGCAACTGCACAATTCACTTTGAACATTTCTTATTTTTGTTCTTATTTCTTTTCCTTGACTTGAGTAGAATATTAGCAATATTCATACCTGCATAGGATATTTTGGGATATTTCCCCAACATTAATATGAGAACTGCACTACAGCTCTATCTATCTCATACATATGCATTCATACAATCCATACTGAAAGACAAGGAAGTCGATAAGAGGAGTCGGAGCAACACCTCAGCCTGTCATCTTGATCTCAGCATTTCTCAGGAGGGGTTCCTCAGTCACATTTTTGTCTGCAGGCTGTAAAAGAAATATCAAAGGTTGTAGTTGTCATAGCGTATGCACAGATACATATAGACGGGTGTAGTTTATGTGTGCATGTTGCCTCAGAAAGTTCCCAGCTTGTGCAGCTCTTACATCACACTGTTTTGTGTTGGCCTGCCCTTCTGCCGCTTCATTGCATTACTGCAGGGCAACCACGGAGTAGAGAATAGGAGCCACACTTCACCACTCTGCTACTTTGAACTCTCCTGTCCTCGCTATAGTCAAGATGACCTAATTAGCACATATGGATACTTCTAAATGAGCCTATAACAGGAGCTCAATATGTTGTCAAGATTGTGTCAGATGGTGTGTGGCCCCTTTACCCTACTGTGGGTGCTCAGACCCAGATAATAACATCACACAACAAGCAAAGTGTTTGTAATGCTTTAATGTGAAAAGAGATGTGATATAAATAATGTTTTTTCCTGCACTGTAGAAGTTAGTTTAAGCCTCATTAAATTAGCTTTCCGAGTGTTACATTGACTTCAAATTCCTTTTAATTACCTAAAAGCTCTGGAGTACATTGCTGACTATTTAAAGCTACATTATTCTTCATTTGGTTTGCAATCATCAGAATATGGTCAAATACCCCAAGTCACTAGACTGCATCTAAAACTAAAAGAGAGAGATCATTTGTAGATGGGGCCCAACAATTTATAGAGCAGCTTATCATGTTATGTTTGAATAACCAACCTCATTTGTACCCCCTTTTTCCTAAATCAATAATTAGTCAATAGTTTATTATGTCCAACATCTAGTTTTCAGTTTTTGTTGTATGATGTTCATTATAATAGAGTATGTACAGCATATTCCCTTTTGCTAAGGTTTATATGCATTTGTGTCTTTCAAATGTTCTGTTGGGTGCAAGTTTTGGGGTGAAAGTATCTATGACTTAGGAAGTTAAACCATAGATTGAATGAACCTTTCCATGATTTTACCCACAGGTTTCTTTAACAGTGATTTTAATCTCAGTGTGGTGTCTCTCATTGCTGCTGTCTCGGCAACGGTGAGAGCCCACCTTTAATTACATTTAACTTTTAATGCCTTAACACAATTCAAAAGTGTGACTTACACTCAATGGCCATTTTACTAGGTATACCTTGCTAGTAAAAGGTTGGACCCCTTTTGCCTTCAGAACTGCCTTAATTCTTTGTGGCACACTTTCAACAAGGTGCTGGAAACATTCCTCAGAGATTTTGATCCATATTGACATGATAGCATCACGCAGTTGCTGCAGATTTGTCCATCCATGATGAAAATCTCCTGTTCCACCACATCCCAAAGGTGCTCTGTTGGATTGAGATCTGGTGACTGTGGAGGCCACTGGAGTACAGTGAACTCATTGTCATGTTCAAGAAACCAGTTTGAGATTATTTGAGGTTTGTGACATGGAACATTATCCGCTGGAAGTAGTCATCAGAAGATGATCCACTGTGGTCAAAAAGGGGTGGACATGGTTAGCAACAATACTCAGGTAGGCTGTGGCATTTAAACCATGCTCAATTGGTACTATCTGGCTACCACCAGCCTGAACCGTTGATACAAGGTAGGATGGATCCATGCTTTCATGCTGTTTACGCCAAAGTCTGACCGTGCTATTTGAATGTCACAGCTGGAATCGAGACTCATCAGACCAGGCAACATCTTTCCAATCTTCTATTGTCCAATTTGGTGAGCGTGTGTGAATTATACCTTCAGTTTCTTGTTCTTAGCTGACAAGAGTGGCACCCAGTCTCATCTTCTGCTGCTGTAGCCCATCTTCTTCAAGGTTGGACGTGTTGTCCTTCAGAGATGGTATTCTGCATTCCTTGGTAACGACTGGTGATTTGAGTTACTGTTGCCTTTCCATCATCTCCAACCAGTCTTCCCATTCTCCTCTGACCTCTCACATCAACAAGACATTTTCATCCACACAACCACTGCTCACTGGATATTTTCTCTTTTTCTGAACGTTCTCTGTAAACCCTAGAGATGGTTGCGTATGAAAATCCCAGTAGATCAGCAGTTTCTGAAATACTTAGACCAGCCCGTCTGGCACCAACGGCCATGCCACATTCAAAGTTAATTAAATCCCTTTTCTTCCCTATTCTGGTGCTCACTTTGAACTTCAGCAAGTTGTTGTGATCCATGTCTGCATGCCTAAATGCATTGAGTTGCAGCCATGTGATTGTCTAATTAGCTATTTGTGTTAACAAGCAAATGAACAGATGTTTCTAATAAAGTGGCCAATAAATGTAAATAAAAATTCATCACCCAGACAGTTGTCTTGGAGAGGCAAATTAGCTATGGAGATCCAAATCATTGGCTGCAAACAAGTTCATTTCTGTTGTAAAGTTGGACATTTTAACATGGGGGTCTATGGGGAATAACTCACTTTTGTAGCTAGTCTCAAGTGGACATTGGAGGAACAGTGGGCAGCCAGACTGAAAAATCTATATCTTCATGCTGCACACATGGAGATTGGTACTAAAAATAATAATTTGACAAACCAAACTCACTACAAGATCCATTTTGCAGTAGAGATTTTGACCATATCTCATGATCAGATGGAGTTTACCCAGTTGTTACAATCACAATGTTTGAGAATAGAGGGAAAACCTGAAAATCAAACATTCCATGAAAAGTGGGCAAATTTCATTTGTTGATTAAGATACTGTAAACACAACTTCCAGAAGAGCTGCTATGTAGACCATGTGGTGACGTAGTTTTTTCAATTGCTGTCCCCAAGGTTAAGAATGAACTTTTAATTTCAAACATGTTTTTCTGTGCCATACTTTGAGACAACAAATATGCTCTTCCAAACTTTTTTGTCTAGTAAATGAGCAAAAGATCTCCACTGTTTCTATAAAAGAGGCAGCCTTACAAGATTTTATAGTAAAATAAATGCCGTTCAGAAAACCCTGATGACAGCACTCAAGAGGGAAAGCCGCTACCTCGCCCAGACCAGGGAAACCGGGGCCTCTCCCTGGAGACAGGTCTGGGGGGGAGCTCGTCAGAGAGCACCTGGTGGCCAAGCCTTGGGGCCCCGTGGGGCTCGGTCGGGCACAGCCCGAAAAAGTAACACGGAGTCGCCGCCCGATGGGCCCACCACCCACCGGGAAGGAAATCGGGGTCAGGTGCTATGCCAACCAGGCTGTAGGCAGGAGTGGGCGTCTAGGTGCACCGACCCCTGGTGGACCCCTGGCGTAGACTATCCTTGGGGACATGGAACGTCACCTCACTGGTGGGGAAGGAACCCGAGCTGGTGCGGGAGGTGGAGTGATACCGGCGAGATATAGTTGGGCTCACCTCCACGCATAGCAAGGGTTCCGGAATCAGAATCCTGAAGACGGGTTGGACTCTCTCCTTTTCCGGAGCCGCCCAGGGTGAGAGGTGCCGGACGGGTGTGGGGATACTCACAAGCCCCAGGCTGAGCGCCGTTTTGTTGGAGTTCTCCCCGGAGAACAAGAGGGTCGCCTCTCTGCGACTTCATGTTGCAGAGGGGAAAGCTCTGACTGTTGTTTGTGCTTATGCACCCAACAGCAGTTCGGAGTACTCGGCCTTCTTGGAGTCTCTGGGTGGTGTCCTGGAAGGGGTATGCCTGGGGACTCCATAGTTCTCCTGGGGGACTTCATTGCTCACGTGGGCAATGATGGAGAAACCTGGAGGGGGGTAATTGGGACAAATGGCCTGCCCGATCTGAACTCGAGCTGTGTTCTGTTATTGGACTTCTGTGCTAGTCATAGACTGGCCATAACAAACACCATGTTCAAACATAAAGTTGCTCATGAGTGTACTTGGTACAAGAGCACCTTAGGCCAAAGGTCGATGATCGACTTCATAGTCGTATCATCAGACGTGCAGCCGTATGCCTTGGACACTCGGGTGGAGAGAGGCGCAGAGCTGTCAACTGATCACCTCTTGGTGGTGAGTTGGATCCAATGGCGGGGAAGGCTGCCGGACAGACCTGGTAAACCCAAACGCATAGTGAGGGTGAACTGGGGACGTCTGGCAGAGGACACTGTTGTGGAGTTTTCAATTCCCACCTCTAGAAGAGTTTCTCCTGCATCCCGGGGGAGGTTGGGGACATGGAATCTGAGTGGGCCATGTTCAAAGCCTCCATTGCAGAGGCAGCTGTTAGAAGGTGTGGCCTGAAGGTCACTGGTGCCTGTTGCAGCGGCAACTCAAGAACCCTCTGTTGGACACCAGCGGTGAGGGAAGCCATCAGGCTGAAGAATCAGGCCTTTTGGGCTTGGCTTGCTCGGGGGTCTCCTGAAGCAGCCGACGGGTAGCGGTTGGCCAAAAGGGCAGCTACGGCAGTCACAGAAGCAAAAATTTTGGTGTGGGAGGAGTTCAGGGAGGCTATGGAGAAGGACACTGGGTTGGCCTCAAGGAGGTTCTGGCAAACCATCCAACACGTCAGGAAGGGGAGGCAGGGCTTTGCTCAGGCTGTGTACAGGCGGGGGAGAACTGTTGACCCGTACTGGGGATATTGTTGGGCGGTGGAAAGAGCGCTTTGAGGAACTCCTGAACCTAGTAAACACGTGCTCTGTGGGGGAGGCAGAGCCTGAAGACTCAGCGGAATCTTTGTCCATATCTGTGGCAGAGGTCGCCGAGGTAGTTAAAAAGCTCCTCGAGAGGAGTCCTGAGAAAATCTAATCATTCATGCAGCTTCTCACATCAGTGCTTTAATGTAAAGTGAATGTATAATGTATGAGGAGCATGTTTGTGACATTGCAGTATTGTATGTTTCTCTTTATCCATCTTCTCATTAAAAACCTTAAAAAAGATCATATTTATTTTAGGTCGGTGACAGAAAATAGATCTTGCCTCTTTTTATGTTGTTTGTCAAATACAAAAAAACTCGAGCCCACAGAATGCTTTCATGATGACAAACAGCTTCTACATCTGCAGATGAGGTCAATCTAGTTCCACTCCAAACTGATCTCCTATTGAGAGAACATTATTGCATTTCCTGAGAAGCCACCATCACCATGGAATAGCAAGTAAAAATTTCCATCTCACCTTAAAATGAGATTACACTTTTAATGGTGGAAAACCTGACCGATGGTGTGTGTAAAGCATCCAAAATGGGTACAATTCATACTTACTCATATAGATTCCCCTCCAGCAGTTTTTTAAAGATGATAAGAGAAGGTAGCCAGAAAAAGTGCAGTCAGAAGTGATATCTCACTGTGTAGTAGTGACTTGTGACAGTGTCTAGCCTGTTTTACAGAAGACCGCTTTGGATCTAATACCCACTGAGGTCATTTCTAATATCAGTGTTCAGTGTGTTAATGGAGGTCCTGCATTTAGAGAACACAATGGTTACATTGTTTCCAAAGAGGATTATAAAACAATTCCTGTTTTCGAGCCAAGAAACCCAGTTGCATCATTGTGCAATAAAAATGCTAAATCATGCATTTCATTCATAAGATAAGTTATTCTGGGTTTTAAGTGACATTTGAAGCTGAGAGACACTGTGCTCTTGTTTCAAAGGACTTAAAAGAAAAAAATAAGGCAAATGGCTTATTTCAATAATGAAGTCTTTGAGCCAGATTAAAAAATGAAAAGAGAAAAGTTAGTTCATGCATTTTCATCTCTCTTATTAGGTTGGAAATTAAAGTTATAGCTTGAAGTCCTTGAGATGGGTTTGCACGGTCAGTCATTATTTCATACAATTTATTTCACAATACGCTGCACAGAAAATGAATCTGCACAGTCCGTGAAAGACCTCAGGGTGCTGTGGCTAATTTGTCTTTATGTGCCAAGTATCAAGGACACCACCTAAGAGTCAGTTGTTGAGAAAAAGCCTAAAATCCAAATAACAATGGTAAAAAGCACTAATGGACAGGATAATGACAGGGGAGAGCAAGTGTTGCCTTGAGAAGCACAGCTGAGATGGCACACAGAAAGCTGTTGCCATGGTTGACAGGAAGAAAATGGAAGCGAAATGATTCATTTTGCTCTGTTAGCATGAGACTGCGCTTGCCACAGGGACAAAGTGCAGAGAAGTAAAACACTTGTTTTACCTGGCTCTTCAATGGCAACAAGGGAGGAGGAAAAGACAGATGGCAGACACAGGAGAGGAGTTTACCAGCTATGCTCTGACAGCACTAAAAGACAAGAGCAAGGCTATATTCAGATTGTGCGAGGCAATTCTAAGACCACATGTAGGCGGAAGAGAAAGCATGTGCTGTGACCACATCAAGACCAGCAGCAGCACAAATCTTGTTCTTCTCTAAAAGACTGTCCTCCAAATTTAACATTGTTAGGAATGAACGTACTGAGATCAACTGCCGAAAACCCTCTGCACTCAGTTACATGTTGATAATGTAACTTAGTGTAGTCTATACTAAGTTACCACTACAGCTTGTATAGGCTGTATGTACCACTATATACAGTAGGTGAGGCTGAACAGGACTATATGCAAGCAGCTTGATGTAAACACCATATCTATGTGTCTAGTGCTTTCAGCCAAATTCTGACATCAGCACACTAATGCGCTCACAGTGATAATACTGGCATGCTGATGTTAGCAGGTATGTGCTTCACCGTGTTTACCAGCTTAGTTTCGCATGTTTGTATGTTGTCAGCATTAAACGAGGTGTAGCTGAGGCTGAAGGTGTTGACTTGTAAGAATGAAGGCAGAAAGTAAAGAATTGAACAAATTAAAATATTGCCCTGACGATGGGCGAGAGGAAAGCTACAGGATCAACAAGGCATTCAATAGTTGCTGAGACACACTTCAAACCATGACTACAAAGGTATACATTTTAGGTGGGACACAAGGCATCCAGCCTCATCACTGTTTAGAGCACATGTATTTGACCCTTGCAATAAAAACATGAAGGAAGCAAAGGTCTCATATTTTGAAAAGTTGCTATAGCATTACTCAACGACAGCAACAATACAGACAAATTCCAAGAAGGCATAAATTGCTGCATGAAAATTCACCAGAATGCAGAAAATGTGAAGAAAAGTGTTTGACACACAGCATCACATCTCCCACTTGATGTGCTACATTCTCTTTATAAATAGACCAACCAACATATTGACATCCTAATCATAAAGGCACTCATTTAGCATTCAGTCATATCAAGATCCAGCAGTCCAGAGGTCAAGATCCTGTATGACAGATAATAAGTTCAATGAAGTGTAGTCCAGACTCAAACAAAACAACCCTGGCAGGTGCTGCAGCATGACATTAAAACTCAAAATAAACACATCCCATTGAGTAGTCTGGCTCCTACCATTAAAGTATTTCATCTGGGAAATAAACAGCTTTTCATGTGAGTGTGGGACATTAAAGCCTGCCCTGGCGTCATCTCAGCTTGGGAGCCAGCAGAAAGGATAGCAGAGTCTCACTTCTTTTGATTCAGATGTGACCTGCAGTAGTCCCACCATATACTGACCCAGTTAATCCCACATCACGTTGTTCATTAAACAGTACAACGCCACAGGCTTTGGTTATTAGTCCAGTGTGGAAAATCTGAAACGACCACTGCCAAAGTCCATTGACTACATGTATATGACATTTTTCAAATGGTGAAAGAAGTATTCAGATCTTTTAAATAAGACAGTGTAAAAATATTTAATTACAAGTTAAAGTCTTGGGGGGGTGGGGGTGGGGATGGGGGTGGGGGGGACATATTTAAAGTATTAAAGTTCCTTTTTATTATCCAGAAAAATGGAAAAATAAAATCTGTGCTTAACAACTGAAAGCTAAGAATGAAGCTGTTGTTCAATATCAACACTGTCTTAAAATTCTGCTTTATTTTATCATAAGAGCCATGCAACAATTACAGGCCTATATTCCATGTGTATATTTGCTCTAAATCACGTATTTGGTGCACTTCTAAACATTTTGCAATGACTGACAGGAGCAGATTTTTTGCTCTGATGTATTTAGAGAAATGTTCCATTTGAGACAACAGTGTGAAGGTCAGCATGTTACAGACAGGCTTTCAGGGATACAACTGCTGAAGAGACAAGGGATGAACAAAGACTTTTGAAAATGTTCCATAAAAATGGTACATGTTTGGTACGTTTTCAGTAAGTGATCTGTTAAGGGCTCCTTTGACAGCAGGTACTTGGACACAATGAAGCAAGGGAACAGTGTAGTATTATTTACCATTTATGTCTGTATCTGTACAGAACCATTAGCTTCATTTACTAAAGGGATTATTGAAAATCTTCTCATGTTATATTTTAGGAAAAATAAATGAGTAAACTGGGGGAGGTGGAGGCGTTGCAAGATAGATTTGAGGATAATTGCGACGTGCTTAGAGCAGAAACAACGTTGTAAAAAAAGGGGGCAATGGCAGCTCCACAAAAGGACTGTAAAATGGAAAATAACCATGTCATGAAAATACTAAAATTCTCCAAAATTAAAATGTTTTCCATATGTGAAAAAAATGAAAATATTTAGAATATCTAACAATAAATATAAACAAAATTGTATTTTGACACATTACCAAAACCTATACTCACAGATACTAATGAAAACACATTCATTCAACATTGTAATTGTGAAAACTAATTATATTTAATTATATACAAGATATACATTTAATTATACAAGATATCTCTCATTTAACGATAAAATCTATTTAATGATACAATCTATGTAAAATTGCAGAAATATTGCTTCTTTTTCCATTAAATATTACTTGCTGTGTCTCATTTTAGAAATGCATTTATACGACTAAATTTGATTTAATAAATGACCAGTTTCATTGATTAAATAAAAAGAAAATATTTGAGAGACTACTATACTTTTGCAAATGTATTTTAGCAGGCTCTTCTTATCAAAAATTTCTAAATTTTTTAAAAACAGAAATTTTATTAGGTTTTCCTCCAGTTAAAGGTTATGTAATAGGTTCTATAATAGTACTTTTTGATATATAGATTTTTTTTTGCATTTAAAAAAATACACAAAAATACCGTAAAGCAAAAACAAAAACTTAATAAAAACAAAATGCTAATATGAGCATGCCAATGCACTGACATAACAATGCAGGAAAAATGCTTACTGTGTTTCATGTGTTTCATGAGGAAAGCATGATTGAGTTAAGGTGTCTTCAGTCAAAACCACAATCAGGAACTTCATGTTGGCACTAGAAGAATCCTTTGGATTCATCCTCTGGATCCGGTTATTTAGAAATAATCTAACTGGATTTTAGCTATGAATCAGATCAATGTCAGGATCAATGATATCACATCCTCCACCATCGTCCTGAACATTGGCTCACCCCAGGGCTGTGTGCTCAGCCCACTGCTGCACACACTGATGACCTACAACTGCAGAGCACACTAAAAGAACAATCTAGTGGTGAAGTTCGCAGACGACACTGTAGTGGTTGGACTCATCACCCATGGAGACAAATCGGTGTACAGGCTAGAGATGGAGCACCTGGTACAGTAATGCAGGGACAACAACCTCATCTTCAATGTCCAGAAGACCAAGGAGATGGTTGTGGATTTCCACACGTCTGGAACTGCCCCGCAGCCTCTCTGCATCAATGATGTAACTGTGGAGATGGTCTCTTCTGTCCAGTACCTCAGGGTACACCTGTCCAACATCTTCACCTGGCACACCAAGGTGCCAACAGCACCTCTATTTCCTGAGAAAGCTGAAGAAGGCAGGACTGGACTCTGGTGTTCTCAGGTCCTTCTACAGCTGTATGGTGGAGAGTACTCTGACTTCCTGCCTTACTGTGTGCTATGGGGGCTGCACTGTAGCAGAGAAGAAGGTGCTCCAGAGGGTGGTAAAGTCTGCATGGAGGATAATTGGGTGCAGCTTACCATCCATCAGGGACATCTACACCACCATCTGCATCCTCTGAGACCCCACCCACCCTGCACATGAACTGTACACCCCCCTGCCCTCTGAAAGGAGACCACGCTGCATCTGGGCAAAAACATCCAGACTGAGAAACAGCCTTACTCAGTTGCTTTGCTTTCACTCTTCTGTTCAGTTCATCCCAAATCAGCTCCATAGGGTTTAACTCTGGAGACTGTGCTGCCACTCCATGTTTTCAAACTTACCATCTTGTTCTTTTTCCTAAGGTAGTTCTGGCATAGCTTGGACTTATGTTTTGGGTCATTATCTTGCTGTACGATGAACCCCTGACCAACTAGGCACATACCAGAGGATACTTCGGTGCTGCAGAATGCTGTGGTAGCCATTTTGGTTCAGGATACCTCTCACTCTGTACGAGTCACCAACTCCTCCTCCATGTTTGACAATTGATGTCACATACTGAGGAACCATCCTTTCACCTACTTGACGGCATACAAAAATCTTGTGTGATGAACCAAAGATTTCATATTTGGATTCGTCAGTCCAGAATACCTTCTTCCAGTCTTCAGTAGTCCATTGGTGGTGTTTCATGTCCCATGCAAACCTCTTTTTCTTCTTCTGACGTCTTAGCAATGGCTTTCTTGCTGCAATTTGACCTGTCAAACCTGCAACTCCAAGTCTTCTCTTCACAGTTGAAACTGAAACTTGCTTACTACGACCACTATTAGGTTATGCTTGAAGCTGTTGTCCTGTGAGCCGCCTATCACCAAGCTGTTGACTCTCAGAAATTTGTCTTCTGATTCTGGTGTGGCTTTGGGTCTTCCAGACCTCTTCCTGTCAGAGTTTCCTTAAGTATCTGAGTGCCTTTTGAAGATGAAGAAAACTGTACTCACTGACCGTTTGACTTTCTTCACAATTTCTCTGTAGGTAAGACCTACATTTTGAAGTGTTATGATGGTCTGCCTCTCTTCTATTGCTAATAACCTTTTCCTCACCATTCCTCACACTACTTTCTGCAGTACAATACTGTTCAAATAATGCTCTCAAGGGTAATGGTGCTACGGTGTGTTCCAGCACTACATTCAGACAGACGGGGTTGTAAGTAATCAAGACAAGTTGGGACACCTGTAGGATTTGGTAGCATCAACTTTCAAGGCTTGATCATCCTCCATTGCTGCAGAACAGCTTTAAGTTGTTAACCCATTTCTTGTTCCCTGAAAAGGTCATTTTGTACAACTCTAACCCTCACCCTAACCCAGTGCTTCTCAAATAGTGGGAAACGCCCCCCTAAGGGGGACGCGGAAGCATGACAAGAGGGGCGCGAGCGACTGGGAGAAAAACGTCGGTCTATGCGGAACTAATTAGCTGAACTATTGTTTTAACGTCGGCCTGTTTTTCATGGCGCAAAAACTGTGCTGGCCGTTGTGCAAGTCTGTACTTGGCAAGTACGGACTACCAAGAACGCAAGAACGTATCATTAAGATGCAATTGGAACACCGGCGTACTTGATCACATCACCACCTCGGCTCATCTACTCTGATTATTTTTACCAGGGCTGTGAAACATATGGTCTGCAGTCCAAAACTGGCTGGACAGATGGTCCATTTCGGCCCGTGGGACGACTTTGCAAAGTGTAAAAATTACAGAGAAGACATTAACTGTAAATTGTAAATTTGTAAAACTGTAAATTTTAAATAATTTGTAGGTCTTGACAAGTTGTTTTGATCCTAAAGTAAAATACTAGATTGTTCAGTTCCAGATAGCTGTGACTGAATGTTTTGTGCCTTTGTAGATAAACTGTAATCTGTAAGTTGCAATTCACATGTGTATGACTGGACCTCTTTGAATTTTAGTTGAATACCCCTGCACTAAACAACACGTTGGCCCTCTTTTTGAATACAAAAAATAATAGTCCACCAACTTACAGTAATATGCATACTCTGCAGGAAGGAGTTTTTTTTCACCAAAGCACAGGTGTTTAATAAACGTGTTAAGTGCAGATATATTCCCTTCTTTCTTGAGTCTGCTTCCTCAAGCAAAATTAACGCGATTAATATAGATTAAAAATGAATGACATTTAATCATGATTAATCAAAATTTATCCACAGCAACCCTGTGATTAATCTGATTAAAAGTCGTATTTGACAGCACTAATATATATATATATATATATATATATATATATATATATATATATATATATATATATATGTATGTATATATATATATATATATATATGTATATATATATATATATATATATGTGTATATATATATATATATATATATATATATGTTGTATATATGCACAAAGTTATTGGGGGGCGTGGAAGTGTTTTGTCCTCTGAGGGGGAGCCTGGCAGAAAAAAATTGAGAACCACTGCCCTAACCCTAATCCTAACCCTAACCCTTACCTTTTTTATAACCTTTGGCAGTTCACCACTTCCCCACTTACCTTTGTACCATTTCAAGCTATTCATTGGACTTGAACTACTTGAATTTCAATAAAAGTCTGAGCAATCGAACTGGATCAAATCCTGAGAAAGGACAAAAAGGATCCAATAATTGGTCAAATAATACAATATTTGCACCACGTAGAATACGTTTATATATTTTTAGGACTTAATTTGCTTTATATATTCTAGCTATCATTTATTACTGTATATTAAACACAACTTAAGATGGTGCAGAGCTTAAAAGGTTGGTCTCCCAACAAATCAAAAACTCTGAATGTTCTCTATTTTGGTAACGATCAGAAATTTATGATTTAAAACCTGTGTTCAAAATATCTGCAATGTATTTGTGAATAAAATATCTTTGTCTGTATTTATTTGTTGAGGGTCAGATGAGTGGTCTGACTGTTTAAAATAAAAATGGATGTTTGTATTGTTTAATTGTGCTGTTTACTGTCTCTTTAAACTAAAGCACTTAAGGTGACCTCATGCTGACTAATCTACCTATTGTTCTTTACACAGCGAGGAGCCTGGCTGAAAAACCAACAAAAGTAAGATGGTTTTCCTGACCCTGGATTGCTAAACATGTGATCATTGTGTCATTCTGGTCCAAGTTACACTTTTTGAGCAACTGGGACATGAGTATCATATTTAATAGTAATATATCCAGTGGTTGTTGAGACTCTTTAGTCTGAGCCAAAACGGTTTTTGACCTTTATCCCAACTTTGCTCACTGCACAACCTGGCGGGATGCGGGGGTAAGGGTGGGTTAGACATATTTCTATAGCTATCAAGCCAAAAACAACCACTGGCAAAATACATTCATCAATACTTACATGTGACTGTAAATAACTGAGAATTTTAAAACTGACCACAAAACCTGCTTTATTTTTCCAATCTGTCATGTGTGCAAACAAATACTAGTTGAATCTTGTGTTCACCACCATTCAAAGATTTGCATCTCAGAACTTTCAGGAACCACAGTGAAGTCTGGCATGATGGTAAAAGAATGAAACGTGGAAAACCCTGCCTTTCAACACAAACAGTGAAACCTCCTGCCTTTATATTTTCAGATTTAAGATGAATAACAATATGCTTAAAGCGAAACAGAGAGAGATAAATCAAAATTATACTCAACTTGACAGCCCCTCACAATCTATTGTGTTCATTTTCACATCTGTTATGATAATGCTCAAAATCCTTCAAGAGAACAATTTAATATCAGAATCATTCTTTGTTCATCACAGTTTTATATTAGCTTCAAACAATGCCCCTGAAAGAGCCTCAAGCAAACACTTACTTTAGAAAAATGCATAACAGCTATATGTAAGTGCAGGTCCTTTGCAGACTTAATGTCAAGTAGCTCTCAGTGTCCTATTGTGAAGATAATGGGGATGTAAAGCAGACACCAGAGAAAAGCTTTTCTGATGTACTCAGAGTCATAGTTTCTTGCTGCTGAGAGCTTACTTGGTTCACATCTAATTTTAGGAGAAACATGGCAACATGGATCAAGTATTATTAAAAAGTGAAGCGTGAATGTGAAGAGTGAGCAAAGTTGTTCTCATCTAATCTCGGAGTCAAAAGTGCTACTGATGGTCAGCGGAGGTGTTGAGAAGGATTTTATGCTTCATAAACAGGCACTAAAGAAAGATGGGCCGTCCTGCAAGACCTCGATTGAACCAGCTCCAGGAACAAATCAGCCTGAGAGTGTGGTTTAACACACTGTGCTGACACAACGTTCCATCTTGGCTCCAGCTACACATCTCTTATTTTCCTAAGTGACAGTATCTTATTTAGTGCCGCAGCTCTCATATGGTATTGTCTATGAGACCTCTCTTTACTTCCAAGAAGTCACTATCTGTGAGGAAGATCATAGAAAGAAGCTTTTAGGCTCAGTTTTAGTCCAGGTGTGGTCCACTCTGGGGCCGATGTTTGATAAACTTCCTAAAATTAACATATTAAACTTGTTAAACTTTATTTAAAATTAAAGTTATTCACTAAAACTTATTATTATTTATGTATGTATAAATAGTCACGTAATCTATTGCCCCACAGATGTTTTTCTCACCTGTTGTATTCTCACAGTGCATATATGGTTTTATATTTTTTTCAAAAGTAAATTTATTTGTGTGAAATAGCAATTAATATGTGAAACTAAAAACAAATTCATAAACTTACAACATCCAAATATTGGTAAGATAATAAAATAGAAATCTAGAAAAAAATCTAACGAAAAGGAAGAAATTCTGTTGCTGATCATGCAGTCATCAAAGAAAACAGAATCAATGGGATTTAGTAATTCTGTGACTAACATAGACTTTGATTTTTTTTTTTTAAATAGTTTTCGAAATTGTTTTAGTGTCTAACTACACAAACTTTCTCAAACTGCTCATGTACTACAACTTCTAACGGAGACTTATTCAGGAAGACAAAGAATTTAAAAACTCATTTTTTTTAAAAATCAGAAAAACCTCCACATACTTCTGCCTCCTTTGCCTGTTTTTTCCTTTTCCTAGGAGTTCTGCCGGCCCAGGACCTGCTGCTGATCTCCAACTAAACTTTTCCCCCACACCACATCAACTCATTTCAGTCATCACCAACATCATGATCCTTTGCATCCAAGAAACAATCAAACTTCAAATCGGTGGTCCTAGCTACTGAAACTGTGTTTACGTGCCATCTGAGAGCATCGTTTGAAGTAATTTAAATCCTGTTTTTGTGCCAGTGTCCACCAGCAGCTGCCTCAATTTAGAACAGTGCTTTCACTAAAATGGGTTTTGGATAATTAGCAACATACTGTTACAGGAGTTACAGGAGTACAGTAGAATCTGTAGCATGACAGAAATATTTTGGCAAGCAAACTGGACTGAGGGAATTTCAGAGTTATGGTTATTTCTTAGGTTTCATTAAAAATACCAGTTTTCATTGTTGACAATGTAGGTCATCCAATGTTACATGTATTCTTGCTGAGAAGATGGCAAAATGAAATATACCTCATTAAAACACTGAATATGCATAAGATGTGTGATTAGTGAGTGGACTAAACATAATTTCTGCAATAAAAATACAGAGGTGGTGATCACAGCTGCAAAATAAAGTCAAATGGTGGTAAGAGATTTACCCGCTGAAGAAAAGCCTCAGAAAAAAAAGTAAATTAATAATATAAAAATGTAAGTTTCAGCCAGGTTTACTGTGTGGCATTGCTGTTAAATTATGTATGTAGTGGATTATTCTATATTAATATAAAATGATTTGTTAAATTCTTGCACCTAAACCACAAAAATACAAAATACTAGAACCACATGCTGTTCACAGTTAGGGATTTAGAGATGCAATGATTGGCAATGATTAATCGAATAGCCTTTTGACATAAAATTAACTGGTAGTTAATTGGCATTAAGTGGTATGTTTCCTTTTTTCTGATGATACATTTATAAAACAAACAGATTAACTGACAGGGTTAGGCCCAATACAGATGAAGAATTGTAACACCATGACACTAAGGTAGATCGATAGAATAGCATAAAAACATTCATACAGTTATTAAGGGCATACAACAGTTCATACAAAAAGATGTGCCTGGTTCTTATAGACAGCATAGTTAATTTTTTTTTCTAAAAAAGCGAAACAGATAGAATTGACTAGCAATTTGTCAAGTAATAAAAAGACAGTAATTTTAAATAGTAATAACAACCTATAGTCAAACCAGTGATTCTGTCAAAATAAGAGACATAAATTAGAAATAGATCAAATAAAAACAAATAATAAATACTTAAGTAACAGTGTCTGTTGCAACTTAATGTCTTGAAAGGGGACAGAATGATTTTTCTCATTTCTTACATGGACATGAGAGGAAACAGACTTTAGGAATAACTTATCAAAAACTCAGCTCAGACTTTCATTCAGGAGTTTGTCTGCATTTCCTGTGTGATACCACTTACATCACAGGAGTGTAGCGGCAGACTGGACAGCGCAGTGCGCACAATTGTAACTGACTCACTAATCACAAGGAAGGTCAAAGGTAAACCATCCATGTTGTTTTCCTGTTCTACAAGCAACTGAGTGTCTGCTGATCCCACTGAAAGTCCAGGATGTCAGGATGGTAGATTTTTGTTGCACAGTCTGCAGCTGCTAAATAAAAGATCTTACATGTAGAACACTGCTAAATTGTTCCCATTTTCACCCATTTTTATGCAAGCAGGCATGGCATTGATTTTGAATGATCTCAGAAGTATATCCTCATCATGATCAATAGGTGGCACTCATGATCCTTGACAGTTTTGCAAAGTCATCTGTTTTAGTAATGAATTGTTCCTGTATACAGTAAGTCATTAACATATTGTCTTGTCTTAACTACATTTTACCATATTTGAGTTTGTTTCATTTATAACATGTTTCAAATTTCATTCTCTGTTTGTTATATCCTAAATAATTAAATTAAATCGAAAAATATAAAAGCAGAAATTCTGCCGTTTAGGTGTTTCATATTATTCTGGACAATCATACTGAGAGAAACAACCTTTTCCACCCCAAAACACTGTCTGTCTCCGTCCTTCATTTTAACTCTCATTCTTGGCAGCTGAAACTCTTATTCTGGCATTTATCACCTTCAGATTTGATTAATGCAACAGCACCCTCTATGGCACATCCCCCAAAGTCCTGCAGTGCATCCCAAAATGTGCTGCCTGAGCGCTCTCTCTCACTCCTGCTCTATTACATTACTCAGTCACTCCAAAACGCCTGTTGGCTTTGCATGCTGCAGAGCATGCACATCAATCCACTTCTCTTTGCATAAAGAGATGTTCAATCTCTGCAGTCTTTTTAACTACCACACACCTTCCTCCAAAGCCCTGCCATAGTCCTGAACCTTAGAGCAAGGACAGAAACATTTGTTTTCCACCTTTAGTCAAACTATTACCTGTCCCCTTCTGTGTGACCCAAGGATAATGTTGCTCTTTATGGTCTTGTGTGATTTAATGTCGCCAGAAATTTTTACTCGTCTTGTTGTTATAGCACTTGCAGTGGTGTGTTTCACTAAACTTGTCATTAATTGTGAAGTGTGTTATATTATCATCAGTTTCGCCATTCAGGGCTTCTTTCAAGTATATGTATGGGAACATTCAGTAAGACAAAACAGAAAGGCTTCTATGCACACCAATTTTTGTATGTGCAGTCACCACTTTGGATTGTCAAAATAGCCAAAAAATGGAATGCTGGCTTTCCATATTTGTCACTCATCAAATTCTATTGATGTTAGAGGCCTTAAAAGTTGGTAAAATGTTTTTTAAAGATAATGTTTTTAACAGAACATTTGGCTACACAGAAACTTAAATCTTGCATTTGAAATTTTTTTCACTTTTTTCCCATTTTTAAGGACCAATGATTCCAAGTTTGGCCTCTGCTGGAGGCATTTGATCATTTGGATCTACTTTAAACTATTTTGTGATGATGGAAAAAAATTTCAGGTCTGAAAATTTTGCCAAAATATTTTGCAGAACTTGTCCCAAATAACATAAAAAGTAAACTATCAACACCACAATCTGAAATGATCACCAAATTCATCAGGGGATCATCAAACTTATCAAGATTCATTATCTTGGAAACAAGAATGTGTATATGTTGTGCCAGTCCACCTAGCAGACTGTGAGATTTTTAACCGGATAAATGAAAAAACTGCCCTGCTGGTGGTGATAAATTCAGTAAAAGCATCATGGATGTTTGCACAAAATTGCAATTACTGTTGAGACATTTTAGTGTAGTGCAGTAGTAAACCAACCAACCAACAGACTGGCACTGGCATCCCCTAAGGCTGAGTAGCACAACAGTCCAGCCTAAACAACAGTCCAGCCTTTTAAACATAGTACAATAGTAATAAACAATTTGTATATCCAGCAAGAATTACACAATTTCAGAAACCCACATCACATAATGTTGTGAGACTTTTGGGTTTGTTGGACATCAGAGCAGTCAAAAAGCAGTTTTCCTCTTCCAGTTGTAGCTGCACATAATGGACAGTCAGGCTTCTCGGAGCCAGCTAGCCCATTAGCCTGGGCTAATGCATCCAGGACTGCCTGCCATGCACTGGCCATCACTCCAGACTGGATCTGGTTTCACACAGAAGCCGCCTCATCTCTTTTTGCTTGGGGCAAAAATATGACCTCTGAGAAACCACACAGATCGGATCATAGAGGAGCTGTTGTTGGATGTAATGCAGAGAATGGGCTTTTTCTCTCCCATACTAATAAGTTTGTGTCTTTCTTGCTAGAGGTTACAAGATCAAAAACATCTTTGATACAAAGAACAGTAAGTGGCAAAATGGACGACTTTTTCAGGGTCGTTATGGACAAATGTGTTGAGGAGGGACTGTGCAAGGTTAGGATACTCTGAAAGGTTTTGCAATAGAAAATTGTGAAATGCAAGATGTGTAGAGTAAGCCATATCAGATTTCTGTTTCTCCTGAAAATGTAAAGTAGGTATTGGCTCAATCAGAGGGTGAAATTGTTTTTGACCATGCCTGTGATCTTGGGTTTCACAGCTTTGCCTTGCTAAATGGACCGGGTGCACTAGGGGCCAGAGAGGAGTGCGCTGCACAGTGCTCTTAAAAGGCGAGGGGAGAAAAACAACTCTAGACAGCCTCCCTGTTTTGTTTCAGGCCTGCTGCTCCGCTGTAGAGGGACAACGACCTGCAGCAGCCATGTATGGAAGCATATCAGGTTGCAGCCGTCAAATCAAAACAATCATCCTGATGGAGAGAAGGTTGAATGTGGAGGGTATGGTGACTGACATGAGGACCCTGATGTGATGGAGGGTGAAAGTTTTCCAGGGCCTCTGCTTTATTATACCTGGACAGAGTTTTCAAAAAAAAAAAAAAATTAAAAATAAAAAAACATATCAGGAGCCCACTAGACAAGTTGAATACTGAGAAAAAGAATTCAAGAAGCCATTTTTGTGACTGGGAACAAACCTTTGATCATTTGAATTCTTGGAATCTGGCAAACATTTCTGATATACTATTGCAGAGGGGGAAAAGGAAGGAAGAAGAAGAAGAAATAAATTTTACTGTATATTTATATACATATTTTTGTGCATAGAACAAATGAATATAACAAAAGACATGGTAACTTGCTGGTGGAGTTTAACTTTCAGTAAGATACAGTACAGGTGTCTCAACTTGTTGAACTCTTTTGTTTATGTTGGATTGAATGGAATTTTCCTCAAAGAGAAATGCTGCAGGTTTTTGTTGTTGGTTGTTCTGGAAAAAAAATCAAAACCAACTATGTATTAGTCCATATCTCAATACCTTCTGACTTCCTCACCCTTTCTGTGGCACTTGTCTGCATGCCCATTTTCTAGTGAAGACGTTTAGTCTGAAACAAATAATTTTGCTTTTGAGAAAGGCTAACTTGCATCCTAACAGCTGTGTACTATAGTTTGAAGTGAACATTACTAAAATAATACAAAAGACTGTATTATGGAGGGACTAGTTGTAGCTGTGGATTAATATAGATTTGGTTATGTAATATGAAATTTGCAGATCCAATGCACAGTATATAGGATTTACTTAATATAAACTACAGCGTCCCCTCTGATTGCAATGAATTTCCATATTAATATAAAACTTATTCTAATTGGAATAATGAACATCTTTTATATCAGATAAATTAGCCACTTTCAGCCGATTGGGAACTTTTTTCTTTCTATCCATATTACTTTCTATTGTAATGTTACTCACTGAAATGGAAAAACTCCTTTAACTGAGAGCTTAAAGCTCCAAACTGTGGCCTGACAGAAACAATGTCACATTCTGCAGACTTTTCACTCCATTGTATTTCAGTATTTCGGTGCCTCCGTTTCATTTTCTCTCACTTCCACCATAACAAGAGTGACTCATCTCACTGAAGCAAATATGCCAACAGTGCGCACTACCAGCAGGGTGTGTAAATTCCACACCTGTCCCATCATCCTCTCTCCCTCCCTCCCTCCCTCTCCTCTCCTCTCCCCTTCCCTCCCCTTGCCTCCTTTGTGCCTTCTCTCTTTTCACACATGCTCCCCCCTTCATTCACCCACACCTCACACTGAACAGCTTGAGGAGCAGCAAGCAGCGCTGTCTTGCTAAGAACATGCAACAGCAAACAGAGAATCCTGCAGAGAGTGATCGGGGTTTGAACACACTGAGGGCCTCTCCCTGTCTCATCAGCCCGCTTTTTACTTCCAAACTGGTAAGCTGACATTCACATCTTTAACAGACGCTTTTCTGACTAGATCAAGGTTGGTTTCTTGCTCTTTGGTCAACAGGAGTCACGCAAGGTGTTATGCAACAAACAAATCAATATCATGTGTTGGAATGACCCACTTAAGAGCATATTTTTGTGATTAAGGGAATGTTTTACTGAATATGTTGCTGCCAAATGTATTATAGACTGTTTTTTGACTGTGCTACTCTTTCTGTCTATCCTGCTCTTCCACACTGGAAGAGACCATTAACCAGAGAAGACCAAATCTGGAGAAGCTGAAAATCATGTGCGAGGGTTATTGTCGAGGCTTTGTTTTCCTGCTTATTTAAGCCCAAGATGAATCATCACACTTTTTCTCCACAGGAGAGGAAGAAGTGGCAGGATGACAAAGGCTGCAACTGCCTTTTCTTCTCCTTAAGCAGGCTGAAAAATGACATAATGGCAGTCAAGCTCAGGTAACTTCATTTAGACACTGATATCCTTGAAAGTAATCCAACTATTGGGTTGTGTTTACACAATCTGTGCCACTGTGAGACTGTGAAATCTAAGTCATTTTAAAAGTAGTGGTGTGATGATGATTTAGTTGGGTAACAACAATAAATAAGTGATGAAGATTTCACAGAATTCTCTTATTAATTTGCCCATTTAGTCCTATTATTTTTAATTTACTATGATTGAAGTATATTTTTGGGGAATGGAGAGATGGCACATGATCATGCAGTCAGATTCTGCTGTTTGATTAATCAGAAAGAAGCAAATTGTAGCATATTAAGACACAGCTGATACTTCTCTTAGAAAGAAGTTTATCGAAGGCTGCAGATTGAGGCAGCGCAAACGTGAGAGTAAGTTGTTTTCCACTGAGCGGTGATGTCATGACTCCGCTGTTTGGGTGGATAACAGTTTTTTCTGAAAACTGAGCCTATGTCCTGAGGCTCAGACAAACTCTATGAGCACAAACGATGAAGGTAGAAACTGCTCACAGGCGTGGAGGGAAGAAATATACCCATCGTGTGAAAAGAGAAAGCTGATATCTATGTTTGAAGTTGTTAAAACACTTCACACATCATTAAATTCACACAGACTTTTAAAAAACTTTTTAGGATTGTGCTGTACAAAGACAAACCTTCAGTCTAGGTGGCCTGCTTTGACCCCATAGTAATTGCATTTTATTGGATGGGTAGTAGCATAGTCCATTTCCAAAGTACATTATTAAGGTGCTATTCTTGAGTATTTTCATTTGTGATACTTCAGATCTCTTGCTCTACTATATTTTAAGAGAAAATAATGAACTTTTTCCTCCATTACATTTATTTACATGAAAGTAGCAATAATTACTTTGCAAATTGTGATTTCATACTTTATTTATTAGGTTCAAAACAGACTCCGGCACACTGTCTAACTTATAATTTAATTCATTAGAATTAGTTCAACATTAACCTTCCCAACAGAGTAAAGAGTGTCCCGCCTCAACTACCGGCAACGTAAACTGCACCTTAGATGTTCGTGCACCAGAAATCTAACATCTAACACACCTAACACTAACTTCTACATAATAATACAGGACTGATTCATGTCATTCTGCTGCATGACAAGCACAGCTGCTCTTCATATCACACATACATTTAGCTGCACATAAACTGTACTTTAACTAAGTATGAATTTGAATAAAGAACTTGGATTTGTAATGGACTGTGGTAATCTGACTTTTACATACTTAAATTACTGAATATTTTTCCCACCACTCCATTTAATGGGTGATGTGAGCCTTATTAACATGGCAAGAGCTATTCAGGCAATGCAGTTGAAAGTAATCTGAGTTCTACCTCTTTGGCCCACTCATCCCTCTGTCATGTAAGGGGCCAGTTTAATTAATTAGTATAATGCAGTCTGTTTTGATCAGCAGATTACCTCTGTTTCTGTGCTTGTAGTGAAGCTGGACTTCTCATTTGGATCAATCACAGCAAGAAGGCAGCCAGTGGTTTCTGCAGCAGATGTTATTACAGGACTGAGCAGGATTGCAACATCAAGCTAACTCATTGTCTCCATTAAAAAGCTGAACAGGTTTACGAGTTGTACAAAGATTCCTTTTCTTGCAGAATGAGACACACAGAGCTCAGGTTTCCTGCTGGGACTGCCACTCTGGGATGACTTTTCTGAAGATGCAGAACTTAGCTCATTAGTGAGCATTGAACCAAACAGGAATTGTTCACAGTGGCTAAGTTCAGTGTCTGACATGAAAGAATGAGCTCTTGCATACCTGAGAGTCTTTGCCGTCCCCAAACACAGAGGAAGAAGGATGCACGGGATGAAAAAGCACCTGAACTGTAAAACTAAGAGGAATGCTTTAAAAGTCTTTGCATGTCCAGACAAACATATGCAGTCAGTTTATTTTGATATATGGGGGTTTTATGGAGAAGAAGAAGGGAAAAGGGCAACAATGAATGACGGATGGTCTAGCCTGTGATTTGTGAAGTTCTTTCAACACTGTATGTCTATTTTTGTAGGGATTATCAATGAAATTTGTAAAATGTCTAATGCAAAAATGATTTCTGCAACAAACCTGCTTTTTGTTTGCTTTTCAGAATGTAAAATAGAACCACATCTCGTTCAAATTCATGCTATCAATCATTTTGGAGAGTGTGATAATGAGGCATTTTCTGGGTTGCGTACTCATGTGCCTACTGAACTGGATTCAGTGTGTCTTTGCAGAACTGGCTCAGTCCAGCAGGAACAAGAGTGACACCTAAGACATCATCAGTGATAACAGGGCCATCATCATTGTCCCCATTAAATCGATCAGAAGTAAGACACCAAAAATGATCACAAACAGCCTCAGTACCAAGTATTTCGTCAGGAATGGTGACATAAAAAATGATGCGTGTGTTCCTCCATCTCAGCGTGCGTGTGTGTGTGTGTGTGTGTGTGTGTGTGTGTGCGTGTGCGTGTGCGTGTGCGTGTGCGTGTGCGTGTGCGTGTGCGTGTGCGTGTGCGTGTGCGTGTGTGTGTGTGTGTGTGTGTGCGTGTCGTAATTTGTCTTCCTGTGTGGGGGTATGTGTCTGCCTGCACGGGAAGTCGTTATCAACAGCAGCTGATTTGTGCTGAGTAACACTTTACGTTGCCTCTCTTCATTCCTCACACTATAATAAGCTGTCAGTGTGTCTGCAAGTGTCTTCACAAAATTGGGATACAGCAGCTCAACACCTCTGCAGTCATTATATACCTGAATGGGCAGGCGCCGCATTAGCATAAGTAAAACTGATCATCATGAGACATGCTATTGATTTCGGATGCCCTCAGTTGTCGAAGTGCCATGTGAACAATTACTTTTCACCTTGGACCATCTTCCCATGGACTCATTCATTAAAAAATCTGCAGAGATGTGCAAAAACTAATATAGCTTGCTCAAAAAGAAGAAGGTCTGAACTGCAATAAAATTTCATATTGATTTTCATTAAATCAGTCCACACATCTGTGGTGCACAACTAAACTGCAAGAGAGCGTCCAAGTATGGAATTTTTATTTAATATATATGTGATGACTTTTGCTGCTTCATGGTACAATTTACATCATTATTTACTGTCTGCAGAAGGTGTGAAGTGCATCGAAGAAGTCTTTTCTGTGACACTGTGGTTAACAGTAAGGAAAGGAAAGAAACTGGTGCACATTTGTGCAAGTTTGACAAAACAGCCAGTTGCAGAGCAGCAGTAGCAGCAGTGAGTCATTAACTTGTGTTTAGATGTAAAAATGATTAACAGATGATAAACTTTACAAAGACAGATTTTATGTACAAGCTCACTGCAGATATTCATTTGCATAATGCTGCCACGCTTGCACCTCACAGGCGAGTATCAGCTTGGATTATTTCACTGCATTGAATGAATTTGTGACACAGCCTCAACTGAAACACACAGAGTTTCACAGGGGAACAAAGGTTAGGTTTAGATTTGAACTGATTTGCATAATAGCATGAATGTGTTGGTTTTATCACTTCCTCCTGTAACCGATGGCTTCTCTTCTCTGTGTTGTATTACTTCAGCCGACACATACGCCTTTTTTTTTGGAGGCGATCTCCATGTATTACAGCCCTTTACAGTCAATAAAAATGACAAACAAAATCTTTCGTCACGCAAGACTTGTACTCCTCTTTCTCAGAACACATAAACAAAAGGGGAGGCCAAAAGTGTATGTAGGGGTACAGGGACCCCCCAGCAAAGGTTCCGCACAACAACTGAGAGACAGGCCAAACTTATATATAACAATAAACCTAATAGCAATAAAAGAACAATAAAATAATATGTACATTAAACGAATCAGAAATACAATCTAGACATTGTTAATGTGGTAAATGACTATTCTAGCTGGAAACTGCTGATTTTTAATGGAATATCTCCATAGGGGTACAGAGGAACATTTCCAGCAACCATCACTCCTGTGTTCTAATGCTACATTGTGTTAGCTAATAGTGTTGAAAGGCTAATTGATGATTAGAAAACCCTTGTGCAATTATGTTAGCACGTGAATAAAAGTGTGACTTTTCAAGGAAAACATGAAATTGTGGGTGAACCCAAACTTTTGAACGGTAGTGTATATATATGGTATATCATATATTACTAATGCATATATATTTAGCCCACAGCCACTGCTGCACTACTGACCTTGTTACACTTTGTCATCTATACAATAAATGTAACATAATGCTAGCATCAAATTCAAGTAAAGGAAGAGCTTCATTACTGACTGACACATGCAGTCTCTTCAGTCTCTATTGAGTATTATAATTCCTACAATTGTTGTCCACAAGGATTACTTACATAGGGAATTGTAAAAACATTAAGCATTGACAGCTCTACAAACCACCTATTACTTAAGATAACCTTATTTTACATCCCATCAAGCATCAGTTAAGCAACTTCATAAGAATATAAATACAAAGGTCTCACACTGAAAGATGTGATAATAAAGTATATATCACTTTCAAAACATAAGAAGGTTTAATGCAATTAAGTTCATTTTTAAAGATGTCATCATTTATCAACAGAAATGAGTGACTGACAAATTACGGCTTCTACGGTTACGGTTCTAAACAAGTAGTTTAGGCTTTATTTTAGAAATAAAAAGAAGCCACAATTTGCATTTGAAATCTTATTATGGGGTGCAAAATAACTAATTGAGCAAAGGTAAATATATGGCCTATATGGCCTCAAGAGTGAGCACAATGATCAGTTTCTTTACTTACATAAAGGCATGTAAAAACCAAAAAAAAAAAAACCTGTTTATATGTTAAAGATGCAGCAGTATTACCAGCAAAGTACTGTTAAAATCAATGAAAAACTTTAACTTCCTTCAACACAATGCCTTCTCTCAAAGTTGTATTATATCACACATATTAATGAATCAGAAACGTGGCAGCAAAATTTCAGTGTTGCAGCTGCTTTATATAGTTCTGCTTACTTTAATAAAAATATTTTAAAAAACACAAGTTAATAAAATGTAAAGTTGGATCTTAAAATCCAAAATGGCTTAACAACAGCAATCAGATCTTTGCAACAACCTAAAAATTTATAATTTCTTGAAATTCCTTAGAATTGTTCTTAAGTAAGTTAATTAACTGCACTGCTTTCATATTGTTGCAACATTAATAATTCTTTCAGACATTCAAAAAAAACTAAACATATTAAACATTCCTTCATTACCAAAACCTTCTTTTATCAACAAAAAGGAAATGCATAAACATCCATGGTAACAATACTAACTTTTTAAAATTTGAATGTCAATATTTTGTCTTTAATTGAGAATTTAATGTTTTGCAGGGATGAAAGAACTCAGATGATGTACTTAAGTAACAGTACAAATACTCTATTCAAGTACTCCATTACTCTATTCGGAATCTCAGATGTCAAAAAATGCAGATTAAGTATCAAAACTGAGTTTACAAATCTGTAAAAATGGTTCCTGTGATATATTCTATGTGACACAGATATTTGTACAGATGCATCAGTGTGTAACGAGTGTGTTCCTGTTGTAGCTGCTACAGGTGAACTTATTTACAGGATATATACAGTTTTACACTATTCTGGGGTTTAGTCCCCAACCGAGGAATCAGGCCTCCTCCAAAGGGTCGCATAACCCATCTGATCCATCATGATTAATGGGCTTGAAAAGGACAGATCTCCTGGATTCTTTTCTCATATTTGTCTAATTGATTAAAAATGTGATCATTCCATCTGTCATATTTTTAAAAAATTTAAATTTTGCAATTGAAACCTCCTCAGGTATTTTAGATGTTCTTTCATTATGTAAAATCTGGTCCTAATTAGACACTGCCTTGGGTTACAAATTACCGGTTAAACCTCAAACATGCCTGTTTTATAAGACAATTACATATTATAGACCACATTTTTAAAAAACAAAGAAAAACCAGAGTGTTGGCTAAAGTGTTTTGCAAACCATCCACAGAAAAGAACACGAAACACTAACCAAGAGGAGAAAATAATAACAAAAAAATTAAAAATAAAATCTCGTTTCATAAAAGCAGACACCCAGACTTCTACATAAAATGTTTTTTTTCAAGCTATAGAAGAAAAATAATAAAAATTTAAAACTCATGTTTCTAAGTGGTAATTGAGGTAACTAAGGTTCCACTATTGTGGTAATATAATGTGAATAGTTTTTAAATCAACTAAAAGAATCTAATCTGTCCCCAAGTACTTGCTCATAGGGAAGTTAGATTTGTTGTGTTTTTTGTAGATCATTTGGTCAGGTATTTATCTTTTCTTTTTCAGTCAGGTAACTTAGCATAGAATATAATAATATCCAGTGGGGTCTTGACCGTAATACTGAAATTAGTCCAGTGAATTTGCAGAATAAATAATATTGTAAGCTCTTGCAATATTAATATTTAGTTTAATCAGGCAGACTTGTATTTGATATATTGTCTTAACCATATAATGTCTTAACCATCAAATTTAGTGTGGTACTTTTATTTTTTTACATTAAATAATAGCTTGTTCTAGAGTCCTAATCGTAATACTTTGACTTGTGTTAGGAAAACTCATAACATACAACAAATTTTTATATTAGAAAGCACTTTGGCTAGGCACGTTATCTTAAATATGCTACACAAATAAGGATGGCTTGACTTGACTTAATATCACTCTAGGATTTGACAGGCTGAGATATGGGTGAAATGTGTTTTCTGTTTTCTTATAGATATTGCATGTTGAATCTTTATCTAAAACGTGATTAGTAACTGAATATGTTAAACTAAAGTAGAAGTACATAGTAGACACAGTATAAATAGTCCAGTAGAAGCAAATGCACGACAGAAGACAGAACCTGTAGACACCAGTGTGCAGTGAGCTGGGTGTAATACCTCGACTCTCCACTGCGGGGCGCACAAACCCCACAGCTCACCTGAAGCAACAAATTAGAGCAATTAAACTTCTCCCTCCATTAAGTTCTCCTCCTGAGCGCCGTTAAAGTGTCACCTTCTCTCGTCCTGTCTTGTTTTTTCCTCTTTCCTCTCCTCTGTTTTATCTCCTGCTGGCTATAAGGTTACATTTGTAAGGTCGGGGAAGAGAAACAGTCCATTTATTTCCCACCTCGTCGGGGTGTGTTGGTGTCGGTGTGTGTGGAGAAATGTAGGAAGTAACTGACTTTCCGACCGGGACGACGAGGACATGTTCCTCTTCAATTTCTCTAAGAAGCTGTGATTTATACGAATTAAAAAGACGCCGAAGTATTGGGAAATCACTTTCTCGTTATTTAAAACGCGACAGGAGCACTTTCTTGGCTCACCTTTTTTGGAAGAAGCTCAGGTGTAGAAACTTTTTCTTTCCAAGTTGTGTGATTGGAGTTCGTTAAGGCTTCCCGGAGCTGCGGAAATCTTCCATTTCTGTCAGCGATATTTCAGCTTTTAAAGATGAAATGAGGGGTTTTCCTCGACAGGTGAGACTTCTTTTGATATTTTGATCCAGTTTTAAACGTGTTACTATTTGTCCCCTGGATAGATGGATATGCGGGAAAACAGATTGTAGTAATCTAGAGGAAATGTGCAGTATCGATGATACAGTGGCATAGTGTTTACATGTTGGTGCTGAGGGTGGAAGTGAAGCAACGCAAGACGTTTAAACACAAGAAAAAGTGCATTGTCTTGCACCTTTAACAAAATTTCCAGTCTCTTTTTTTCAAACTGCCATTGGGTGTCATTTTTTGTGTTTGCAGTGGATGCCTGCAGAGAGTTATGCTGAAGTTTGCCTTTGAGCATCAGGATGAGCACCACAGATGGAACAGGGGTCTCTGAACAGGATGGAGAGGTCCATGTTGTGCAGATCTACCCCAGGCTGTCCCAGGACACCACTGCCTACTGTCCTGTGCAGGTCAGCGCTGGGGACACGGCGAGTGCGATCATCCACAATGCCGTGGTCACTCTGGGCCTGGACTCCAGCCTGACGTACTGCTTGCTGGAGGCGAGGGAGAGCGGTGGAGAGGAGAGGCTGCTGGAGGCTGGGGACTGCCCCTTAGACAGAGTCCTGCTGTGGCCCCCAGAAACACAGAAGTGGCACCCTCCGAGCCATGGGTACTA